>NC_056745.1:190732680-190800180 GCF_019279795.1 Protopterus annectens | reverse complement strand
AGAAGCAGCACAAACTGAATAAGAAATTTTTCTTTACTGAATTCGGATTCTGGTACCTCGGCCTTCGCCTTCAAATGACACTGACAGTTCCATGAGGGGGACCATTCTGGTTTTAAATTCAGTATTTTGGCTAAACCATGGGGAATGGGTGAAAATAATTTCAATTTTCAGAATAAATTATTGAGTATGGAATCAAGGTTTATTGTAAATTTTGGAACATTATTTCCCAATGGTATGAATTTAGAATTATAATACATGAAATATTTATTCTGTGGAGTGTAATAATTTATTATCTTCTTACTTATATATATATATATATGTATGTATATTTCTTTAATTATAGAGTATTTATTCTGATTGATTAATTGTTTAATTGGTTGTGCAAGGTGTATTTAAACTGTTTTGCATTTTGTAACATTGTTCCATTTGAAGGTGAAGGGAAAATTTCTTATTCAGTTTGTGCTGCTTCTTTCTTTCTGTTTTTTGTGGGGATTTCGTTTGGATTTTGATCCATAAGTGTGTGTTTTTCTCTTGAAAGTTTCTTTCAGACCAGCTCATGTAGTTCGATAGAACAGTCTTGTTGACTTGATTCCTGAGCATCACACAGTAGCCTTTACTGATTTTTTATTTTTACATTTATTAATGAGGCAAGCACGCTGGACACAATTGTCCCATTTTTGGGTTCAGTAGGAAACACTGTCTGGTTAACTGACTTGCTTAGAGTGACATAACAAGCAAGTGGAGTTGGTAGATCTCAAATCCCATACTCTTGACTACATGAAGCACCCACTAAAAGCTTAATCATCTGTGCTAACTGCCAGACAATTGAATGATTGATTGACTGATTGTTGATCAGAAGGTGACGAACTGGGTACTACTCATTTACAAAAAACATCAGAAGAGAAACCCTCCAGGCACACATGACTCCACAGTATAAAATGTAATTTTTATGGATCAAGAAATAATTAAGTACATATGAATATACAGGAACTCTCTGATGGTGAAATCAACAAGTGCATGTCTCAATAGTAATTAAACAGTAAAATATTCATATACAAAATAGTTACACAATGGCATCTCTAATTTAATATTAGGTACCTCATGAATGACAAATAACCTAAGCAAAAACAAGAGCAGTAATGCACTATGTATATTGTTCAAATACTAGCAAATATATCAGCTGTAAACTTACTATCCTGCTTATTAAATCCAAGTAAATGTAAGTATATAAGAGATCCCTACTGAGGATAAATGAATATTATAAAGTACAGTTATACAAATGGCGTACATAGATGCAAGAAGTTATTTAATATTCAAAAACAATGAAGAAAAGACACAGTTTAGCAAATGTAATGCCAAGATGATGAGTGTGAAACAGGAAGGTAGGAAGTTTGTCAGAAAAGTAGTAGGGGAGGACCAGAGGGAGAAACCATCTGTAGGTGGTGTGACGGTCCCTAGTCTAGGCCAGTAATCAAGGAGCCTCAATCCTCACCACTGACACTGGTGAGGGATGACCACTAGGAGCAAAAATGGATTCACACAGTATTTTCAGATGCAGCTCTCTGTACCAAGCACAATTTTCATGTTTCCTGTGGCTGGACTCTCTGTCTCTCTCCAGGCCCCAAACAAGACTCCACACTGACCACTTTGGATCTCTGTGTCCCTGTTCCAAGTAGCTGACACACACACACTTGAATATTTGATCTTCATACACACACACACACACACACACACACACACACACACACACACACACACGCGCGCGCGCGGGCGCACACACACACACCTGGGAAAGGCTGGCACAGATTAACCAGCTGTGCTCCCCCTGCCCAGGCTATTATAAGATGATTACACTGCCACTAGTCAGCTACTGCAAGGTTCTTACAAGGTTACCTAGTTATACTGAGTACAAATTAATACTAATACAAAGAGTGGAGTTTGACCAATGCAGCAAGGCTTTCAGGAATAGCTACAATGTCACTAAAATAATCATAAATACTCTTAAGATGTTAAAAGTATTCTCTAAAAGACTAGCCACAATGAAAGGTATATAAATATTTAATAATAAATAATAAAATAGAAAACATGAGAATTCTGAATATCTAGTTACAATAAACACCAGAATTTCAATCACAGGAGATATAAAAAATAACATTGTTGGATAGATTCACACAGATTCAGAAAAACAATACTTAACTAATCTCATTATATTTTCCTGACTGACTAAAGTATTATTGCTCCCTAGATAAGTAACTTACTAAAGCAAGGCAAGATGAAGTGTGTTAAGTTGCTTACTACAGCCAGGCAAGATGAGTTGTGAGGTTGTGTGAGGTATCTGTGAGAGATCTTTCCCATCAGATTCTGAGAAAAAAGTGCTGCTGTGAGAGTTCCAAAATATCTCTCATTACAGTACAGAGTCGATTATCTGAATGTCGATTATCAGAACTGTCTATTATCAGAACCAGCATTCCAAAGTTTTCAGGTAGGAAAAATCATAAAGTTTGAAAATGTAAACATAATATATATTTGCCTGAGGAAGTTTTTGAGCTTGTAGCCAGCTCGCTTGTGAAAAATATTCTTTATTGTCCATTGGAATTACTGAATGGTTGAAAACTGTGTTCCTGCATGCAGAAAAAAACAAGATTTTAGAAGTTTTTATCCGGTTCAGTTATATGTTTGATTATCCAAACAATTTGATTATCTGAACTACCCTAGGTCCCAATTAGTTTAGATAATCGACTCTCTACTGTATTATCTAAAAAATCATTTCAGTGCTGGTTATAGAATGACATCAAATCAGGTCACCTGACTCTGGTACAATATACACTCAGAGCCCTACCAAGATCTGTTGCAGCATCTGAAAGCTATAAATCAATTTCAAAAAACTTCCATCCTTCCAGGGTAGCAATTAGTTGACCCCCTAAGGACAATACTGTAAGATTCCTAGTCCTGGTTTTCCCAGACATTTTTGTCTCTGGCTGCAATCAGACCTGTAAGATAAAATCTTTATGGCCTAAACCAACCCATTTAATTTTCAATCTATTTTTTCAAAATTAGCTGGACTGAGATTAATCTCTTCCCTTCCAGAATTCTCTGTTAAAACATATACAGTTAATCAGTTATAATAATACTAACATACATGTATATCTCTTTTCTGTCCAACAGGACCCACTGTTTTTGTATTTTTAGCACAAGCAAATTTACAAATACATTTTTTAACATAAACATCTGTACAAATCAGTGTGGTAGTCAAATGACACAAAATTCTTTACAAACCTCCAGCTAGCTATGCTGGCATATGTTACATATGCACTACCCTACTCTCCCTGGCACAGATGGCACTACCTCATATCATCACGGGTGTTGGTTGACAAGGGCAAGATTAGCAACAGTTAATGACATTTTTATATGATAGCATAGAATGTATAATCTGCTAGCAGATATACAGTTCTTCATCCCATATACATGTAAGATTAAAAGCAAAAGTCCTTGTATAATACCATATTTAGCCATGTAGGTGTCTGCATATAATCTTGAGGGCCTCCATAGCAAGAAATTAGTAAAACATCAAAAGAGAAAGTAACAGTAAAGGTGTGCTGTAAACATATTAATGAAAAACACGCTGAACCACTGTCATCAAAATAAATAAAACAATTTATTCGACAAGATTGAGAGACTTCATCCCCTTTTAGAGACTTCATCAGAATCAGCATTTAATTAACAATTCTTCAATTTAGAACAAATCAAAGCCAATATATGGCCAACTGTCACCAATCAAAAACACTTCCTGATTCATACTCCAGCTTTGTTTCCCCATTCTAATTATATTTCAAATAAATATCCCATGGTCAAAGTAAAAGAAATTCAAACTTGCACTCCTAGGAACCATTTAAGTGTTTGCCAGCAGTTAGACTAGGATCATAAACAATATTTCTATACCATTTATCAGTCATGAACTTGAAAAGTTTGACACCACTAACTTCCGTTATATATTTAGGAAAAGAGTTCTATAATGTTTGTTCATGCTCTGTGAGGAAAATATCTGTTCTAACTAATGTTTTAACATCTGGCAGTTTCACATATTTTATTCCCGGTATTGATTCTATGAGGAAAATACCTGCTCTTAACTGATGTTTTAACATCTGGCAGTTTCACACATAGACTGTTATTCCTGGTACTGATACTATGCCCCAAAAATGTAGCAACAAGAGAGGCTGCTAATGCTTCATTTCTTATTGATTTGTACACAAGAATCAAGTCACCTCTTAAAATCCTATAGCCAATATAGGCACTAGTGTATATCTCCATTTTTAAGGCAATGTACTTAATTTAATTAAATATAATTCATTTTTTCTACAAAATGTCTTTACCTTCACCCCTATGCTAAATAGAAGGTGCTGCAGTATTTGTAAAAAAAGTTTGCTATGATGTCATAATTGTTGTATATATTTTTATATAGTTTAAAGTATTTATTTTCTAAAACTGTATAATTACTTATCTTCTGACATCTGATATTATCATTTTTCTCACTGTGGAGCTTTTCTCCATGGGTCTCCACTGAAAATGGGTTTCTGATCCAGTGGACTTTCCCAGTCAGAAAATGTCAATAAATAAGTAAACAAATAAATAATAAACTTAGCAAAGAGAAAGAGTCTCCAGTTTCTCTTTATAACTAAGGTTTTTCAATCCTATCACTTGCCTAGTCACCATCTTCTGGATTCTCTCAAGTGTGTTTATTCTAGAAAGTGTTGCAACAATCCTACAACCCACAGTATTCCAAAATAGGCTATACAATACAGGTAAAAATGGAATAAAGACTTCTTCCCGTACTACTGACACTCCTTTAGATGTCTGTTAAAAGACCTTAACCCTTCCTCACCACTGTCTTGATATGATTATCAAAGTCCAAAGTATCATCCACCATGTATCTTAAATCTCTCACAGAATTTACTGAGGTCAAACTTTTATTATTCATAACATAAGTATAATGGTTATTTTTACAATCAAAATGCATCACATTGCATTTCTTGACAATTTATTATGATTATACATATTTGTAACTATATCCTCTACCTTAGGGTATCAGCAAATTTACTTAGCCAGGTGCTATAACATACTGGGAACTCAGATAGCAATAGCCCAAATCACTGTTTCTTATTTTTGAAAATGAATGCCCTATTTTCACTCTAAATTTCCTTCATAACACTAACTGGCTATCCAGCACACAATGTAGATATTCATATTATGTTTTAACAAAACATCAAGTATTCTGTCATGGTGGACTGAAACAAAGGCCTTCACCTGATCCAGGAAAACAATGTCATCAGCAAGGCCCAAGTCCATTGAGCAACAGATGTTATCATAAAACTGGATAGGATTCATCTAGCATAATCTCCCCTATAAGGAAACCATGCTGATGTATATCAGTCATTTGTCCAATATTCCCAGGAGCTGACTACAAACATTTTTTTCATGATTGGGCCTGCCAACAGGTATAATTAAAAAAAAACTTTATGTGTATGTATTTGTTTATTCATTTAATCCACCTTTAATGTAAATAGCCCTGTAATAAAAAATCAGTTTTTTATAAAACTGCATTTAAATTAAAATGAATTATATTTCATACAAAGAACTACAAATATTGGGCACTGTCTGGAACTGGAACTAAAAACCGAAAATCAAACAAAAAAATGATAATTCCAGGTAGTCGTAATTCCCAAAATACACTTTATTTTTAAAAAGTACAACTTGGTTAAGTGCTTTCACTGTATAGCTAGACCTCTTCAGAACCTTGGCATTAGTTACTCAAACTGTGGTTTTTGGTGCTCCAAACATGAAAACAATATCGCTGAACCATTTAAGTCCCTCTTCATGCGGAATAAAAATGAAGAGGCTCTGTATGTCACAAGTTACAGGAATATGTTTCTGTTCCACCTGGATGTTTCTGAGTTTGTTAAGCAAGTCCCACAAATCTCAAACAACATGTGGGAATTGTTGGAACAATTTTTTTTAAGTTAAAGATTAATAAATTTGTGCAGTGGTTCAGTTACTGATCACTGAGCAGCAACCACCAGACATAAAGGTGGATCCAACATGTTAGAGTGGATTTTGGGAATCCCAAAGATTTTAGGTATTATGGGATATTCCACTCGCAAAAAATCATACAACCCGTGAGAAATATTATCGAATGATAACAGTTCATCTAGGATGACCTTGATGGCCCTATGAGCAACATTGACTTCATTTAAAGAAACCGTAAAGAGACCTTTGTCATCATTCAACAGCTTTGAGAGGCATCCTATATAGTCCACCCAGTCCATCATGACAAGACTCCCTCCCCTGTCAGGTTGTATATATCTAATGATTTTGTTGTTAGTGATGTCTCTTAACACAAGCTTCTCTTGTTTACTCATGTTGAAATTTGTTCAGTTTAGTTAGGAAAAATGATGCTGTTTCTTTAAATGATGTCTAACTTGGTGGTTTGTGATTGTTGGGAGCATATGGTTGTGTTCACAATCAGCTGTTTCATTCATCTTTTTAAACCACAGTTTGAGTAACTAAAACCAAGTTTCTGAAGAGGTCTAGCTATATGACAGAAGGGGTTAACCAAGGTGTACTTTGTTAACAATAAAGTGTATTTTGGGAATTACGGCTACCTGGAATTATCATTTTTTGTTCTGAATTACATTTCATAAAATCCATAAAATCCATATCCTGTTTATAGTTGACAATTTTCCCCAATTTGTAAATGAATGGTAAACTAAAAATAATTTTACCCCTATCTTTCAAACACCGTCCCATATAATTTAGCAGATTGTACCTTCAATATACTAGCGATGGAAACATGGTCACTTAAACCTGGGTCACTCACAGTATTATGTGTGAGCTGCTGTAGTATGTAAAAGGGGATGAAAATGTTCAGTCTTGTTGAATAAAATGTTTTATTTATTTTGTCAACAGTGGTTTAACGTATTTTCATTTATATGGTCAAGTCTACATTCTGGTGGCGTTCAGCAATTTGTTGTTTGACCCTGTAAACATCCTGTGGTCCTAGTGTTTCAGATATCTATTGCACTACATGCTGTGTTTCCAAAAGTTGTAAAACATAACACTAAAAATGTTTTTAAAAGAAACCAGAACAGTACAACCTGAATTATTTCACAACAGAAGTAAAAATTGTTTAAGCAAAAGGTGGTAACAGTGATGAGAGAAACAGGACAAAGCACACTAGCAAGTTTCTTTTAAAGCTATTTATCTGATTTCTAGCATGAAATTCCTAAACTGAAACATCCAAAATGAGACAAATACAGGTAAATCTAATATAACATTCTATTCTTTAGGTTGCCAAGTGCTGAAGATTATTCTCATTATAAACATATTGCCTTAATGACAGATGGACAGAAACTCATCACTGAAAGACTGAAATACAACAGGTTACATTTTAAGAGGCCAGTCCCAGTAGCAACTGTAAGGAGTGGGGATGAAACACTTCTCAAAAATCAATAGATTATGTAACATACAAATTATGTTGGCTGTAGAAGTGGGATAAATGCAGTGCCAAGTAAAGAAAAAAATATCAGATAAACTCCTCCATCATACTCTCTCATCCATTACCCTTCACAGTTCATGCTCAAGGCTGTCCATAATAAAAAAATCTCCATCTACAAAGCCATAAATCTGACTCTAACAAACACATTAGTGTTTTACTTCATACTTCCCTATTTTTTCTCCTTCACACTATCACTATCCCTACAGATCTGAACTATCATACTGTCACATATAGAATAACCACTCTAAGTACCAAAATGTCTTTATCCTCAAACTTGATATATATATATATATATATATATATATATATATATATATATATATGAATTTCCACTAGTTATGATTGGAGAGTCACATAACTGCCTCTGTTCAAAAACTTTAATGAAAATGTGCTAGTTTATCAATTTAGACCTCTTAAATCTACTGCAAATAAACTATTCATGTCCTCTTATCATTATCCATTTAGAAGACAACATTTGGGTAATGTCAGTCTGTATAGTCACCTACTTATTATATTCATTTCTACTGAAAAGCAAACTGGCCCCAGATTAGTGGAACTAACTGTGTTTAGATATACAAACATCTTCCCAATCTCACACGTTTTTAAAAAAACCTGTAGAGAAACATCTTACTGAGGCTACCAAGTGTAAATGTTGCTTATATTGCCAGCAATATTTATCTACTTCCTAATTGCCTGATAACTGTCTATTTATATTCCCCTCATCAGTGTAGGGGTTTCCCCATTATATCACAAAGTCCTACTTTAGTTGCTTAAAATCTTTTTTTTTTCAGTTATTCTTCTAAGTGTTTCTTTGTATGGATTAACTAAGGCAAAAATAGTGTACAGCTCCAAACCAGGAACAAGCAAGAAGCAAAGAAAGGCGACCATCAACCACAAAGTTAGCAACCACTAACAATAAGGCCTTGACCAGGAGTATAATCAATCACAGTTTAATCCAAGGTACATACACATAGACTGAGCGCTTTCTCCAGATCAACTGGCTTCATCAGAGTCAATTTACAAAACACACCCAGCTTTCCTTATATACACCAAGAAGTAAATTAATTGAATAATTAATCAATTGTTTAAAATTATGTATATCAATAGAATTGAATTAATTATAACATACTAAACCCATCATAATATTGTAAGTTATTAAAAATTGATAAACTCATTGTTTTTCAAATTTTGTTCCTAAATTATACAGAAACTACATAAAAAAATTTGTTAAATAATTCCTAGGACCATAAATATCAATAATGTTATTAAATCTTTATATTTCATACTAATAATTATAGTTATTTATAAAAAACTACTACTCTCCTAACCACTTCCATATAGCTTGATAAAAATAAAAATCATGTATAATGTGATGAGTACAGTGTGTTAAAAAGATATACAAATGAAATTATATTTACTTATGAATTTTTACAAAATTCTTAAATACAAATATAACCCAAACAAGATTACAGTTCCTCTGAATGATACTATTCATTTGTTAAAATACATCCTAGTACTGAAAGTACTTTTTTCTCAAATAAATAGTGCCCGATGTTTTAATACAGGTTTTAATGAAATACATTCATTTAGCCCAGGAAACTTTGTGGCATTGAGTCTTATCTGCCACTCTGTTTCACGTAGAGCCACACAATTCCCAATATCACCATTACTGTTTGGTTTTATTCTGTCCACTATAAAAAATAAACATTTTTTAAATGGACGACATTCCTTTGAGTGCATGTAAAGAGAGTTGTGTTCATCCTTCCTTTTGATAGAACTGACATGCTCCCTAACTCGATCTTTAAGACATCTTGTTGTCATGCCCACATAGAATGCCTCGCAGGACATACAGGATGCAACATAAACACAATTTTTTGTGAAACAATTACATGTACCCGGACATGCAATAGTACGTTTATAGCCAGCCACACTTAAGTAGGTCCCCACAGAGATATATCTACATGTTTTACATCTGCCACATTTGTTCATATTTGATCTTTTAAAGTCATGGCTAGTCTTTTCCAGTATTTCTTTTAAGTTGTAACCCCTAGCATATGTTATAGCTGGTTTCACACCCAATATTGCTTTGACGTCACTACTCAAAAAATATTCCCACAATTTCCTCAAATTGTCACTTAATTCTGATGTTTTTTCATTGTATCTAAATATAAATCTTGATGTTTCATCACACAAGTTCCCATTAGTCCACCTAGGCTTCAACAATTGTGTCATTCCAATTTTATTCTCATTTTTCAAAATGGGCATATATCTACTCCTTCTCTTCCTAAATATTTCTTTTTTGATTTTCTTCAACATTTCTATGGGGTATCCCCTTTCCAGTAACATACCTATAAGTATGTATATTTCTGACCTGAAGGTGTCCTCTTCACTAATAAGTCTAGAAAGTCGGATCATTTGGCCTTTGACTAATCCTTTCCTTTGATGTAAAGGATGACAACTTGAATAATGTAGCATTGAGTTAGCATAACTTGGTTTCCTATATATGGTACTACCTAGTTCAATTCCATATTTCAAAATTTTGATATCCAAATAGTTGGCTGTGTCTTTGTCCCATTTGTAGGTAAACTTCAAAAAATTAGATGTTCCATTGAGGTATGACACAAAGTCAATCACACTTTGTTCATCGCCTTTCCATATTATTAGTAAATCATCCAAAAATCTATTGTAGGAGATTATATTATTAGCAAAACTAGAGCCTAAAACAACTTAAAAGAAATACTGGAAAAGACTAGCCATGACTTTAAAAGATCAAATATGAACAAATGTGGCAGATGTAAAACATGTAGATATATCTCTGTGGGGACCTACTTAAGTGTGGCTGGCTATAAACGTACTATTGCATGTCCGGGTACATGTAATTGTTTCACAAAAAATTGTGTTTATGTTGCATCCTGTATGTCCTGCGAGGCATTCTATGTGGGCATGACAACAAGATGTCTTAAAGATCGAGTTAGGGAGCATGTCAGTTCTATCAAAAGGAAGGATGAACACAACTCTCTTTACATGCACTCAAAGGAATGTCGTCCATTTAAAAATGTTTATTTTTATAGTGGACAGAATAAAACCAAACAGTAATGGTGATATTGGGAATTGTGTGGCTCTACGTGAAACAGAGTGGCAGATAAGACTCAATGCCACAAAGTTTCCTGGGCTAAATGAATGTATTTCATTAAAACCTGTATTAAAACATCGGGCACTATTTATTTGAGAAAAAAGTACTTTCAGTACTAGGATGTATTTTAACAAATGAATAGTATCATTCAGAGGAACTGTAATCTTGTTTGGGTTATATTTGTATTTAAGAATTTTGTAAAAATTCATAAGTAAATATAATTTCATTTGTATATCTTTTTAACACACTGTACACATCACATTATACATGATTTTTATTTTTATCAAGCTATATGGAAGTGGTTAGGAGAGTAGTAGTTTTTTATAAATAATTATAATTATTAATATGAAATATAAAGATTTAATAACATTATTGATATTTATGGTCCTAGGAATTATTTAACTAATTTTTTTATGTAGTTTCTGTATAATTTAGGAACAAAATTTGAAAAACAATGAGTTTATCAATTTTTAATAACTTACAATATTATGATGGGTTTAGTATGTTATAATTAATTCAATTCTATTGATATACATAATTTTAAACAATTGATTAATTATTCAATTAATTTACTTCTTGGTGTATATAAGGAAAGCTGGGTGTGTTTTGTAAATTGACTCTGATGAAGCCAGTTGATCTGGAGAAAGCGCTCAGTCTATGTGTATGTACCTTGGATTAAACTGTGATTGATTATACTCCTGGTCGATGCCTTATTGTTAGTGTTTGCTAACTTTGTGGTTGATGGTCGCCTTTCTTTGCTTCTTTGTATGGATAACATGATCATTATTTTCCATACATTTTGTTGGTATTTAATAAAAAAAAAAAAAAAAACAAGAACTTACAAAGACAATAAAATCTATCTCGTGAAAATCATTTATAATAAAACATATTGACAGAATACATCATCAATCGAAACTTGAAAAAAACAAACAATATGCAAATTAATAAAGATAGCCCAGCAGAAATTGCATAATATTCCAGTTGTTGTTGTTGTATCTTTCGGCTTTTCCCGTTAGGAGTCGCCACGGCAGAACTCCGGTCCGCTAATGATTGGCAGTAGATTTTTACGTGCCGAGTTGCCAGCCCTGACACACAACCTTCAATGAAGGTACCCCCATTCACGCATGTCTCCATACAGAAGACGCTTTAGCTGAGAATCGAACATGACAACGTCTTACTGTGAGGCAACAACGATATCACAGCACCACCACCGCAGTATGGCATCATATTCAAAAAGACTACACTATTTACTTGATATATTTTACATAATATTCTTGTATCTATCTAATAGCTTGTTTCAATGAGGGGGAAGTTTCAAAGGTCCACCCATGTTCTTTAAAGAATAAAAAATATTACTCACATGTCGATGTATGAAATTTTATAACTACACCCAAGGGATATATTTTCTACTTCTTCAATATACAGAATAATTTGATTACACTAACTAGAGCATGGAAGACTTAAATCTGAACAGAAACTGTGTTGAAATTCAGAAATAATACCAAAAGATCCAGAACTTCCATCCTATCAGTGGTGTTACCTCAAGAATAACACCAAGTTTTCTCACAAAGTTGCCCCAATAGTATCTAACTTTGGGATACTCACAGAACATTGGCATATTATCTGCTTCCAGACTACCAAAACTCCAGCAATTGCTACTAGGAGATATACCCAAACAGTCCTTTGAAAAACCCTAACTGCTGGTCATAGTTCCTAGGCAATTTCCTCACCTTACAAAGCATCCCCCCAACTTGTTCCCACTTTCCTTATGATATTTGAATTTTTTCATGATATTTCCATCTTCTCAATAACAACTGTCTTGTTGACGTCACCCTGCATTCCCATAAGTCCTTATAGATCAACCCTGCTGTATCAGTCCTAGAATTCCTCCATGTATCCCAATGCAATGTCTTTCCTACTTTCTCTGGTAGGTAAATAGGTGAAACATTCCTATGCAGGCAGTTGGAAAGCTTCTTGCAAATTCTCAAATGTCCTGGATGGCCTGTTCAAAGTTGTAGTTGTGACCATTTTAGGGGTCAACAGGTTATCCAAGCACTCCTGGATTTCCAGCCTATTGTCATAATGATACCAAATTCAGTCCAAGTGCCCATCCCCCCAAGCTCAACCCCCTATATTCACTCTTAATTCATACAATTGCATAAACCAATCATGTAAAAGAAATGGGGCACCTTTCCCATACAAAATATTCCCTAATGATATAGGACTTGATTATGTGTTAAATTATCTGAAAGCACACAGTACTTACACTGCAGTATTGATAGACCTCATAGTTCATTTTTTAGAACTGGTCTTGGAGAACAACTTGTTCATGTTCCAAGACCAGATCTATAAACAGTGTGATGGCGTAGCTATGGGCACTCCATGTGCAAATAGCTACGCCAACATGTTCCTTGCATATTGGGAGGAACATGTTTTATTTAAGAATGCACTTTTCTGTGAACATGTGTTCTACAGAAGGTTTGTTGATGACCTTTTTGTTCTTTGGAATGGAACATCAGAACAGCTGGAATCAATGCTATCCATTATGAATGATTTAACTACATTCCTTACTTTTACCATGAACTATTCCACACATAGAAATGATTTTTTAGACCTGTATATTGAGAGATTAACAGATGATATGATAAATACGGGGGTCTATCGCAAGGCATGTTACTGCAATTCCTTGTTATTAAGGTCTAGTATGCACCCACAATTTGTTTTTAAGAATATAATGAAAGGACAGGCCATTAGAGCCTCGAGATTGAACCCCACTGAACAGGCATTTATCTCAGAATTAGACAATCTGAGAAATAGATTACTGACCCGGGGATACAAGGATAATGAGATTATACCATACATGGAGGAAGCATGCATGTCATGCACCACTTCAGGTGCACCATACTTTGGACCCAGGGTCCAAGATCAAACCGTTGGAGATCATATGTTAAATAGATCTATTAAATTTTCTACTCTGTATACTTCTGATCAATATCAGTTAAAGGAAATTATTAGCAAACATTGGGATATTTTCCTGGTTGATGATGACTTGAAACGCATTGTGGGGGAGACACCAAGTTTCCTATTTTGGAATAAGAGCAACCTAAAGCGATTGCTTTGTCACCCCAGACATGATAGGATTATGAAGAACACTGGTCACACTAAACCCTGTGGTCACTGCAACTTCTGTTCATTTATTGATAGCAGTGAGGTGTTTATACACCCGGATTTACACACCATTTTCTCCATCAAGGCAGATGCAGATTGTATGACACCTAATGTGGTGTATTTAGTTACTTGTCAGGCATGCCCGAGTTTCTATGTTGGTAAAACTAACCGGCCGTTAAGGGATAGAATGAGAGAGCATATTTACCACATGAGAAAGGGCACTTTACACAATGCCTTAGCAAAACATATAACCACCAATGACAATGATCATACTTTCTTGTTCGGGGTCCTAGAGATAATTGTTGTGAATAAGAGGGGTGGTAATACTATGAATCTTACTGAATCTAAGGAGACTGACTGGATCATTCGTTTGATGATAGGGGGCATGGGTTGAATGATAGAGCTTCTATAAAACCTAAGCTGAGACAACGCAGGCACATAAAATGAACTATCATTTATTTGTATATGTTCTTGATTATGTATTTTATCAATATTAACTTATCAGAATGTTTATTTACATGTTTTTAGGTCACTATGCAAGTTTTATATATTTTTGTCTTACTTTACATTAACATGTTTATATATGGGAGAGTTCTTTAAATTCTCCAGCATTGCTTTTAATTGTTTAAATTGTTTTAATTGATTAATTGAGCTGCTTATATAAGGGGAGGTCTACTGTGACTTTTATACAAGGATCTGAAGAAGCTGTAATGGTGAAAGCGCTCATCCGTATGTTATAAGTGCACCTTCTTGGAATTAAATTTGGAGTTTTGTTCTTACTTCTGCTGTACTCCGCTTCCTTTGTGACTTACATTATATCTACCTCACGGAACTACAGCGTTTGCTTGCTGAGCAGTGGATTTTACTTTACTTTATTGTCTAAGTTATGTTGAATGAAATCCAGATTTCAGTTTAACAAAAACATTGCTATGTTCCGTAGTACATATAATATATGACAGAGAAGCATCATCTGAACTGCTCTAATTTTACCTAATGATGTTTGGGAATTAGTTATCTTTGGTAGCAGATGATCACTATTTTTATTTTATTTTACATTTTTTTACCGGGCTGGTACACTGATCACATCTGTCCATTTGCAGGGCCTGTTAACTCTTACTAAAAATATAAATTACATGTTTGGAAGTTTGTATTGTACTGCACTGTATTGCCTTTGGCCATGGCTGAAAATGGTCTTTGGACTAGCCAGCCTACCTGGGTAACATATGATTCAAAAAGAAAAAGAAAAAAGTAGAGATGTCAGAAGACAGTACATATCCAGCATGAGACAGATTATAGAAGTATATATTTTGTTTAAAGCTCAATAGGTTTAGGGCGTTTGCTTGAAAACAAACTCAAGAAAAAAAACAACATAATCATTTCCAATCATAAAGTGAAAAACATAATCGTAAAAAAACACATTAATTACAAAACTAAAATGAAATATTATTTTATGTAAGGGAGAAACTCCACCTCTAGAGCATAACACACCCCACCTCTTTAAGGCTAATCTTAACCTTATTCCTACCCTTAGCCCTAAAATGAATCCCAACCTCAAACTGATAATAAATTTAACACTAACCTGAACCCTAACCAGTTCTCACCCAAAAGTCATTGACCTGTATGACTAATACTGCAACTATATTCAAAAATGGCAATACGTTCAATGTAACAACTGTACGTGCAGACTTTGCATTCACTGAAATATTTATACAAATATGATTCTGCCAAAAGTACTTGGTCAAACTATTTTCAAGCAATCTTCTATGCACAGCAGCTTTAGCAATATGTGTAGATGTACAACCATCCCAGGTAATATATGTAACCTGTGTGCCCACAAAACACACTCCCTTGTATCTCTGTGACTCTGTAAAGGAAACTATGTGTGATTCCTGGTATAGCAGCCCTTAACCTCCGGCCAGCTTCAGTGTGCATCCTTTAACTTGTGCTCTTTAATTTTCTTTGCCACTTTGCTCCACTGACACTTTTACTTTTTTTTTTTTGCTTCCTGTGCCTACCAGTACAAATGAGTCTGTGATATATGACTGTTTCTGGACTTTGGATATGAGGCATAATTAGTTCACTTATAGAAACGTATTTGATTGTTGATTGAGGTTCGCTTAGCAAGTGTGGCACTGAGCATTCCAGAAAGTTTATTTTATATGTTGGAATTGGTAGAGTGGCTAAGTTATATAGCAGTGGTAAATGATAGCTAGAGATCTGTTGTATGCCTCTTCACTCCATTCTCAGTTATGGAAGACATATTCTCCATTTTTCTTTTTAATACTTCTGCATATTGGTATTCTCAGCATCTTCTGTGTTTTGTAGCATACTTTGAAATGTGAAAGATTGTTTGTACACATCCTTGCCACATGTTTGCATAGGAACTTTTTTTTTTTTTTTTTCAGTTTTCAGTTTCCATTTTAGTTTGGCTTTGCTCTTCTTTTAAATGTTTATCTCTTTGTATGCCCTGCCAAACCAGTTATTTCAGTAGACGTGAGAAGTATTTCTTTGTTGTTCAACTGATATTGTCAGATTGGAACTAAACCAGAGGTCTGGTCTGAAGCCAAGAACAAAAATGGGAGGAAAATCTCTTACAGTTTTTGCATAATAACCAAGACCAAATCCTGTGCCGCTATGACTTCTTGGGCCAGCAAAGTTGCTTGTACATGTCTCTCATTTTCTTATGGTAGACACTAACCACTTCTGGCTTCCTCGGTCAAACTTATTTTTTCAATTTTAACTTTTTATACATATTTAACAGATTATCTGATGTAAAATCTGGTGTTCAGCAATGCCCCCACAGGAAGGTAGAATTCTGACACGCTCCTAATATAAACAGGACATGTGTAGACATATCAGAGATTGTTGTCAAAAAACACAGGATGTGGTAGCAGAAACTGGCATATTCTATCCTGTGTAAACATTTAAGGCATCTTAAATAAAGTCTAGAGTTATCTCAGCCATAGCTTCTCCTCCTCCTCTTCTTACCCCTTTCCATGTGCATCTTATCCTGGTTTAAAATGGTTTATTCATACTGGCAACCATTTCAAATAAGACAAGATTCTGCTTGACTACTGCCCTTTCTGTGAAATACTACAACTTCAATCCCTCCTAGCACCCCCACTCTTAAGTTTTACCCACGACTTCTATTAATCTTTTTGCAAACTTGAGTTTTACAATCACCTGCAGTATTAAAACATTCTTTCTTCAGGGCTTCTCATTTCTGTAAATGATTTACTAGTCCTAAACCTCATATGCTTGAGAAGTCTTATAAAGATATACAGGTGCCAGAATTGCACAAAGTATGTTGTGTGTACTCTTAACTTTGCCCCATTCAGGAGGAAGATCACCTTCTCATGATTTTGCTTCTAAGGTGATGAATATTGGTATCCTAACTGACTTTGAAAACTACTTACCTGCACTGGGCAGTGGAGGTGTACATTTCAGTGAAAGATCCCCATAGATCTTTTTCTGTAACCACTAGTCGGTCCAGTATAACACTTCTCAGATTCTCGGCAAAGATGTAGGGTATTCAGATTTGTATGAATCCCAGTATTCATTTTTGTGACCATGTAGTTTCCCGGGCTGAGTCCTTCTAAAACTATTTTTTGCATTTAGTGATTCTATTTACTTAAAAAATATGTACCATGCTGTTGTGCTTTTGTGGTGTTGAAGACATGCCTCAACCTCCAAGCATTACAAATAATAGCACTTGCCTTTAATAATCATAACAGAAGGGCAAAAAGAAGAATCTTTTTTTATTATTTTTCGTAATAGAATGTCTTTATATACTAGACCTTATATGGTTAGTGGTAGTGAATCTCTGTATAGATTTAGTTTATGTACTTTGTAAAGTATGTACCCATAACTATGTCTGACTTTATCAGAAACATAAATCTCAGAGGAGTAAGGCTAAATTTGAGGGCTAAAATCATAGTGCTATGCCTAAATCATAGCAGTTCTAAATTATGGTTGTAGATATAAATTCCAAAAAGCAGTGTTCCATACATTGAACTGTGAGGGGCTGCAATAGTCATGTCCTACATATTGACTAACTCCCCCTCTCGTGGCTGTTAGCAATCTACAGGGTAACTAGCTCCCAGAACAGATACATTACTTTTTTTATTACCGCTGGGCAATTCTTCCCTAGACTAACAAGTGGCAGCTTGTTTACTGCTGAACTAATTTACCCCATGTATATATTACATTTTCTCTCAAATTTTCTTTCTTTCATTTATCCATTTATTTATTTATTTATTTTGGTAGATGCCATCATCCTTTCTGGTAAGAAGTTTATTTACTCTGTTAAGATTTTTGTTAGAAATGTGTGATGTTGTATATCTCAGATGATGTTTTGTACTGCTTCCAAAGCTTTTCCCAAAAATCAGCTGATACTGCGGCTTCTCACTGAAGATCGTTTTGTCTTTGAGCGTTCTCCAAGTGTACTTCAAACATCATTTCTTTATGAAAGATATGTCTTCCCTCAGTAGCTATTTGAGAATTTTGAGATGAGCTGTGGTTTAAATTTATTCAGAAGGAAAGAAGAGGAGGCTAAATCTGCCATGAAGTTCATTTTGTACATTGTTCTTGATCTTAGATTAAAACTGGAGTCAGAACTGGAGGTTTCATTCCTCTTGGTTCTCTGAAAAAAAGAGACTGACCCCTGTACTGACCATTTTGACTAATTTACCTTGCAGACCTATAGGAGGTTTGGACTGTGGAGATGTTGGCCAGTGGCTGGGGGGTAATCTCACTTACAATGAACTAAAACATTACATTGAATGCGCAGGATAAATTTATTTCCTGAGTCTGGAAATGGAAGGGTTGATGTGTTGTGGAACTTTCTCACTTATTAACCTGAGACACATATACTTCATGCCTTTCTTTCACATTATGTATTTCTCTTTTTGCTTATACGGCCATCTCACTTCTGATTATTGATCTTTACATAGGACATTGTAAGACTGTCCATTATTTGTGGGAATGTTATCTGGACTTCATGTATTAAATAGTCATAGATCTTGGAGCACTTCTGAAAGTGACTATGGGGTGCATGCTTCACTTTTGTGTTTAAAAATGAAGACAGGAATTTGGCAAACTCTGTATGGAGCTGTAGGTCCTAAATTCTAGTATAACTGAGGAGTACATGCATGCTTGTATGCTGTACATAATGCACTATATTATATCTCGTTTTGCAGTTGATAGTATTCATTTGTTTTTCATAGTATACATTATGTTATGTGTGGCACCCGACCCTAAACTGGAATTACATATATATACCTGAAATAGATAAAACAGAAGGACAAAAGCTGGGGGGGGGGGTACTCAGACAACAGACACTGAGCACTGTGTGTATAAAATCACAGTATGGATTATCTTGTACTGTGCTTTATGGGGTGTCAGCCCACAGAAGCATGGCATCTACCTGCATTCTAGTGACCACTGTTAAACTCATGTCTTGGGTCAGGAAGCATCAGCTGAGTGTCCAATGTGTCCTGGTCTGTTCTCACAGAGGAACGGTGTGTCCAGATTTCAATGTTTTATCTATGTAATATGGTCTTAGACTCACAAGAAAGTGACTTATTGTATCAATAACCTGATAGTTATCCAGTGGGAACATGCATGTGGAGGTAAATGTGTGCTTTCCAGCCATGTACAACTTATGCTACCAGGCAACATGAAGGGAGCATAAGAGACAAAGCCACAGTCATGCATGCATACCTCGCAACTTCTTTGCTTAAGAATTCCTAACAAAGCCAGAAATAATGGGAGGGCAAAGAGCCAATATCAGAGACATATTTTAAATATTGCTCTTATAAACTTAAAAAAGTTGCTAGAATATCAGGTTTTTCATTAGTGTGCATTTTTCAAATGAGATGAAGTCTGAAACTCAAATGCCTGTTAGTATTTAGTGATTGAAATCTTCAAGGATTTCACAGGAAATTTACAAAGAAACAATGGGAAGATTTATGTATGGCTCTCAAATATTCAACAAAGTCTAGAAGATTTAGGATTTTTGTTGTGTTGTATAGATATTTTTATACCCAAAGCAGACTCCAAAGAACGTTTCCTCAGGTGGACTGCAAATGTTGGAGTTATGATGGCGAAGAAAGGTAATTGGGAACATAGTTTTTGGGAGTGTAATGAGTTGGCAGACTAAAAATTCAACCCTCAAACAGCCTTGCATGTACGATTGCTGCAAACAGACGAAAAGCATGAATTCCAAACAGAAAAAAGAGGCCAGCACCAAAATGAGTGAGAATTAGTATTTATTTTGAACGTGGCAACACCAAAAATGTCAGACCGGCAAAACCTCCCTTCCTCGGTGACAAAATACAAATCCATAAAAAACATATGTACCTATATAGAGAAAAAAGTCAGTCAACACATTGGTACTACACCCATTCCCATTAATTACTTATAAGTGGTCATTAAGACCTGGGGAAAACAAACCACCTAGCTTAATGATCCAACTTCTTTCCTTTTTGTTGAGTAGGGAATGTCAACCTATTTTATTAGTCTTATCTCCCTGAATTTTATCTATCACCATAAAAGTAAATCTAGCAGAGCTGTGTTTGACAGTATGTCTAAATAGGGCACTGGAAGCTCGCTTATTCGTGATGTCACTCAAATGTTCAGATATGTGTATGCGAAGTGGGTGGGAAGTTTGGCCTATGTAAAAAGCAGAACATGAACAGGTCACTAAATAAACTAACTAGTCAGTACTGCAATTAGAAAAAAAATTATATGGTAAACCATGCTTGTATTTTTACTTGAAAATTGTTTAGATTTAAACATAAACTTACAAAATGAACAATGACTGCAGGGGAAAAAACTAATCAATCGATCCCCAGTAAGAGTCAGTTGTTGGCTAGAAGGACCAGAGCCCCTCCAGTGTTTATAATGATTAAAATGAGACCCAAGAGACCACCCCTTACGATAAGAAAATAAGCACCTGGGTGTGAGAACCTCAGAAAGCACATAATTCGCTAATAATATATTCCAATGTTGATCAATAAAGTCCCTGATGACATTTATATTGCGTCCAAACGTGGTAACAAATCTAATATTACAAGTATCCTGGTTAGATTTATCCCGATATTGTAATAGAGCTAACCTGTTTTGCTCAGAAGCCCAATTACTGGCAGATATGATAGTATTATGTCCATAACCCGTAACTCAAAATCGACGAATCAGGTCTTGTTGATAAAATTCATAGCTATCTGGAGTGGAACAAATACATTTAATGCATAGAAACTGTGATTTGGGTATATTCCTAACAAAGTGACTTGGATGGAGGCTGGTTGTGAACAGTAAATTATTATACTCAGGATATTTGCAAAAAACCTGAGCACTGAGGGTATCATCTAAATTCCTGGTAACAGTAACATCCAGGAAATTGATTTGCTTAGAATCGCAATTGAGTGCAAACATAATCCCCCATTTATTGTCATTAAGATATTGAAAACATTCCAATAAATATGTTTTATCTGCGCACCATACCATCCAATTGTCATCAAGGTATCTGTTTCACCATAAATATGTTATGATTGGTATCATATATCAGTTGATCTTCCAGGAACCCCATAAACAGGTCCACATAAATGGGGGAAAAGGAAGCCCCCATAGCAGTACCTTGTACCTGCCAGTAACATTCCTCATGAAAATAGAAAACATTTTTGGACAAAACATGTTCAGCCAAATGTACCAATAAGGTATTGAATCCTGGAGGCTATATATCTGCCTTATCCAACCAGTATTGTAAGGCTTCCAAGTCTGTCCAATGGGGTATGTTGGTATTGAGAGCCGTAACAGCTAATGTGCATAGTAGCCAATTAGGATCCAGCTGAGTATCTGATATTATTTTAAGAAACTGTGTGGTATCTTTAATTCTTGATCTTACTAACTTTAATATAGGTTGCAAATATTGTGTCAAAAACATTGACAGAGGCTCAGTAAGAGAGCCTGTGCCAGAGACAGTTGGCCTCCCTTGTGGCTTATACAATTTTTTGTGGATCTTCGGTAGTAAATATAAATACTGCATTTGCGGAGCCACTGTTAAATGTTGTGCAACAGAATCATTAATAATACCTTCTCCAACAGCCTTCTGAAGAAAGACATCAATGTCTTGCTTAAATCTAGTAGTAGGATCAAGTGGCATGAGCATATAATACCTTGCATCTGTTAGTTGTCTTTGGCTTCGGAAAAATAAGAATCCCAATCCATTATGACTACCGCCCCACCCTTATCGGTTGGCAAAATCACTATGTTCTTGTTATTGCTCAAACTAGTGAGAGCCTTCTGTTCAACAACTGAAAGGTTGTGAGGCAGTATTTTGGATTGACTCATCCTAAAATGCAGATCTTTAAGAACTGAATCTTGAAAAATGGAGGCATGTTTGTTCACTGGGGACATAAAAATGGACTTGTGAAACCTAAAATCAGTAGATCTTCGAGCTTAATCATTAATACCAAAATACAATCTAAGATTAAGCAGATGACAAAATGCCAACACATCATTTGCTAAAGTATCTTCACCCACAAAAAAGCCAGGGACATAGTTCAAACCTTCATTCAAAAGTTGTTTCTCTACACCTGTTAGTTCAACAGAGGAAATATTATGAACATTATAAAAATCATTTACCAACATATCAACACCTGGAGCAAGGTTTCCACATTGTCTGTTTTTCCTATGTTTTCTTCCACCCCTATGTTTCCTGTACCTAAAGGGTGATTGATATTGCACTGTTTTTTGTGGGTAGGTGACCTTTGAGTGTGTATGCATTCTACATCTGTGGCTGAAGAGGAATCCTCACCTGAGGTGCTACTATAACTTATTTTGGATTTTTTAAGGATAGATCTATGCCTCTCCCTTTTATGCATGGTTATCAAGGTGTCTAAATTAGAAAACTTGACACTCTTATTGGATCCAAAAGGCTTACCTCGATGGTAATCCCTCATGTCCCTGTTAAACTTCTGGATTTTTTTTTTGTCCTTGAGTTGCTTCTCAAGCATCAGCAAATCCTTGGTTAGCTGATTGAAACAAGTGATGTAATAGGTCTTCCCTTCACAAACTTTAACTTCCTCACAAATTGACCTGACTTCTGATATATTAGTATCAATCATGTGCTCTAGTAGGTAGACAGAATGCTAACAAAGCCCATGGAGGCATTCTGTTGGGCCCTAGCCCACCCCTCAGCCAGAGTATCATCAAAGTGACCTACCAACGGTTGAATCCATATTCTCAATCCCCTAGGGGTTATACCCTTAGCCTGGTAGTCTTTAAAAAGTTTTAAATGCCAAACATTCGTTCTAAGCATTTTCATACTTTTAGTTAACCTATTGAAAGATTGATTATACAAACTGGCTGGATCACTGATATTCACATCTGCCATATTCCCACTCAGATCTGCTAAACCAAAAGCCTGCAGGTCATTTTTGTCCACTGAGAGACCTTGCAAAATAGTTATTAAATCCATTGTAATCTAGTTGTTAAACAGTTATAGTTATACAATAAAATCTCCAAAAAGACAGAACCAAGCAACTGACGTTTACCAAACTGTAGTGCTCTGAAATCGCTGTCATATTAGTGAGAGAGATCTTAAACAAATTGGTACAAATAAAAAGCTACTGGGACTAGATAGCATGGCACTGTTTTTGGTACATAAATCCTGATGTTTAACACTGATGAGGATGTCAAACAACAATTCTAGCTCAGTTTTGGTAAACTCTACAAAGGAAAATAAGATCATACGTGATGTAAACTTCACACGCATATATATATATATATATATATATATATATATATATATATATATATATATATATATATATATATATATATATATATATATATAAATAATTCAGAGCCCTGGAACAGAACCATAAATGAGCGGAAGATTAGAGGGACAAAGTATATTTGCAACCTAAAACTGAGTAATTATGCTGAGCAATACAACACTACCTTTAGAGAACGCCTCTCAACCATTTAGCAGAAAAATCTGGACAAAGGCAAAATAAGGGGAGACAATGGCCCAAAAACAGGAACAGATTTTAAATATTGCTCTTCTAAATATAGAACATTTCTGGAATAGCAGGTCTTGCATTAGCATGCACTGTCTGTAGGGTATGAAGACTGAAACTCAAATGTCTGTCATTTTTTAGTGATTTCAGCCCTTAAAAATTTGCAAGAAAACTACAGGTTTTATAAAGAACAGACCAAAATATGGAGCAAAAATCTGGACATTCTGTAAAAATCTACACAGCTGAGAGGTGTGCTTCAGAGTGAGAGCATTAAGTATAAGACTACTTGGAGGCAAATGTAGGCCAGATGGTGGTACTACCTTGACTGCATTGTTATTTGGTATGGTCACTCAGGGAATCTGAAGAGCAGAGGCCATGACAGGAGCTACTAATCACCAGATAGGTGATCACGTCATGACATTTATCATGTGCATTTGGTTCCCTCAAAAAAGTAAAGCCAAACAGAATCAAGTGTACAGAAAATCCTTCATCAAGTCCCTTAAAGTCACATTGATTCCAGACAATTTCCAGCCATATCTTCAAACAAGCTTTTCTACTACTATGTCAGCAGGTGATGAGGAGATACAGTGGAAAGGCTTCAAGTTTACCATCCAGTCAGCAAAGGCATATCCTTTGGTTACCAGGACTGACTATGGTGAAAAAATACTGGTGTTCAAAGCCTGTTGATAAAAATTAAACAGATGCTGACTGCACATGTTAGGATGACATCTCATCCTAACGAAGGAAGGAAAGAAAAACTCAATAAAGAAACAAAGAAAGAGTCATACCAGTAGCTCAAGGTGTGAGCTCAGACATGGAGTAGAGCTATTGGAAAAAGAAGTTTGAAGAAATTCCACTCTCTGCTGACAAACATAAAATGCAGAGGATTTCCCTGGGAACACAGGTCTTTAATCATCCAAGCTACAATGGCTAACAACCTTTCAATTTCAGTATGGTGTAACTCCTACAGGAAATAATGCCACTTCTGTGTAAATATGGCAAACACTTTGAAACATTCCGGAAAGTGAGTCTTCAATGACAAGTGCTTCTAACAAATGTATCCATTATTGATTATTAAGTGGTACAAGCCAATATATACTTTGTGGTCATTTTCAGATCATCTAGTAGCTATTCCAAAATTCAGAAATCATCATGGTGATATCTATTACCCTGTCTTTCCAATTTATGGAGCAAATTTACTCCAAAGATAGGTGCAAAGTAGAGATTTAAAAAAAGCTAAACTTTTATTTAAAAAAAACAAGGCCCTGATTTGTAGAGACATTTAAAGACTCAGTAACTTTTTTTTAGTTTAGTATAGACTTAATTTTATATTAACTTAATTGATTGATTATATTTCTCATTACAGTTCTTATTATTACAATGTGTTATGTACTTTCTATGTGATACCCAGTTTGTTTACCTTGTATGCTAGTGTACTTCAGTCTTCTATTTATGCTTCCACATTTAATTTGTATATTTTGTGTTGATTTGTTTTTCTTTCCATGTCCTTACGTGTACCTTACTGTATGCTGAACATATTTTTCTCTCTTCATTTTGCCTACTTATTTTACTGTTATTTGATCTTTCTTACACAAGAACCCACCAGTTAGCAGGATATGCTCAGTGGACAGCCCTTGTCAACAAACTTAAGAAAGCAAACAAGTCCCTCAGCAACTTGTGAAAGACTTTCTTGTTGATCATTTCATCAGTGAATGGAAAATATGTTATGTCAAGAATAACACAAAGACCAATGTACAACTTTTACTGCTTTGACAATCCTCTTAAACTCCATCAATAAGTTGTTTTGTGAAAGATACCACTGAGGTTCAGTTGACCCCTCCCTAAACATCTATCACGGTCTTGAAGCTTTTGCATGAACACATGACTACCAACAGTATTTGCATCCCTCAGAAACAAACCCATGCAAAACCTCTGCTGGACTCAAGCAGTGCTGTCCTCTTATCCCAGTCAAATTCTCCATCTTCCTAAAAATCATGCTAATCCTCACCAAAGATGAATATACAGCCACTGACATCAGCTCAATGTAAAATGGGCAGAAAACTTTTCCCTTTTGTTCATCTCTGTTCTAAGACTATTGACTGTGCCTTTCCTGCATTCACCTAGATTAACCACCAAGACACACTGGAGCCATTTGCAAAACCTTACCAAAATCAGGGTACTGCATTTAGGTAGACATATATAACCCTAACAATTTTTCTATATCATATTTATTTAGAAATTTGCTGTATACCCATAAAATCATACACAATGTTTCCATATGCACATGCAGTACTAATACACAAATAGTAACTACTCTTTGTTTTTGTACAATTATACTTACATATGAAGCACTTTGTGAAAAGATAACTATACTAGATGATAGAAAAAGATGGGAAAATCTTAATTTTTACCAAATCCCTGAAGGAGTGGAGAGCACTGATTGGAAAATGTTCATGACAGCCCAGATCAATAAATGGATAGCAATTCTGCAGGATAAAATACTTGTTGACCAAACCCATTGAATTTTTATACTAGCTGAGTAATCTCAGTGGCTTCTATGACCCATTGTGGTAAATATTCAAACTTTTCAATTGAAAGAGCAAATCATGTCAGAACTGTAGAAAAAAGTAAGACTTTGCTAATACAGGAGAATTGAGTATATGTAGACCAGGATTACTCGACAAGAACCCGTTTAAGAAGAAACAGGCTTATCATGGTTTTTAAAATGTGTGGTCACACCTTAAATTCTGACTGCAATGCCCTGCAACTTGAAGGTTCTTCTTTCCAATGTGGGCCAACTCATTTGTGAAAGTTGGGATGGCAAGAGAAGAGCTGGAAAAGTATAATCTGTTTATTCAGCTATCAGGGCAAGAAACTTTATTGGGAAATAGCTCAGTGGGCAATGGTCAACAAGGACTTAATAGAGAGAGAAAGACAGATGACCCGTTAGACTTTTTTTTTTAAAATAAAAAATGCAAGAGAAGAACAAAGTGATCCAATAAAACATTTGTCAGATGTGAAAAGAAATGGAAGCAGGCAAAGTTGAGTTACTCGAGTAAGTACATGAGGAGAGAGCATTAGAAGAGGAAGCACAATGACTCCATGAAAACTGGGCAGAGTTAAGGTGGTCTTGGAAGAGGGGATGTAGATAGCTTGCATTAAGATGGTGGAGACAGTATAACTATAGCAACAAATGTTCAGGAAGTATGAACCTCTGAACTGGACATTTTGTTGGGGCTTTGGGCTTTTGTATGGGGAAAAGGGTTAACAGTGAAGATGCAAGGTCAACAAAAATCTTGATTTATTCTTTAGTCTTCAAAACAAATAATATAAACAAGTTTAAGTAGAATTATTGTGGTGAGAAACAGGTTATTGAAAATTATAACTTGGCACTTTTTTATTTAAAGACAATTGGAAAGGGGCCAGCAGGTAAGGGGAAGAAATGAAGAAAAGTACAAATGAGGAACTAGCAGTGTGGCAACAAGAAAACCAAATTATGTAATGGTGTCTTAAGGAAGCATCACAAATATCATGACAGAGAGTCAAAGGGAGGGAGGTACAGGAAAAGGAAGGGGGACGTTGGTTAAGACAGAATAATTAACAGACAGATGCAAAAGGAATTTGGGTCGGACAGACTACTACAGGTTGAAGGAAGTGAATGAAAGAAACATAAAAGGAATAAAAGTGAAAGGGAATGGATGAAATCCCTTACCTTTTGGGCCTCCATAAGAAAATAAGGCAACCTGAGAGGTAAAAAGCCAAAACAAGGAAAAGGGATAAACAAACACTAATGGGAGAAAAATTACATTAATTGAAGGCATACTGATGTAGGAAAGGTAATAGAAAGGGGTTAGTTTAAGGATGAAAGGTAATAGAAAGGGGTTAGTTTAAGGATAAAAGCATCTTGCTTGGTTGAAGGGTGGGCTGTATGTACAAAAGGGGGTTTGGCAAACTGAAGCATCAGAAGTGAGCATGGGCTAAAGCTTATAAAGGAAGAAGGTTTAAAGATAAGAATAAAAAGATTTTTATATATAGATTAAAGCCAAGTTATTTACAAGTTATTAGAGTTTTATTGGTTTTAAACTTAGTTTTTGCAAAGGTCACTTTTTTCAGCTAGGAACACAATGATAAAAAAGATAAATATGAGCAAGGGATAGCAATTACATGTCATTAAAAAACTGGAAAAAGAACATAACTCTGCTTCATGGTTTTAAATTTGGTTAGCTGGAATGTTAACAGCTTGGTACAACAGAAGAAAATGCAAGGATTGCTAGAGATTATAAAACAATGTGGGCAGCATATTATTATATTCCAAGAAACTCATTTATTTAAGGAGGAGCATAGCAACGTAATCAGAAGAGGTTTTAGAGAGGGATATAGCATGAAAGCGTTGAGGGACAAAGGGGGGGGTTCATACATAAGCGATAACTAACGAGTGGGAATGGGTAAATCCTCATAAACCCACCTCATGAGTCAGTGTTTGCTGTCATACAATGAAATTATTTAAGAAAGAAATGTTTTGCTTTTCTTCAATAATGTCTTTGAATAACAGCTCCATAGTGTCCTTCTGTGTTGTTTTCTCATTCTTCCATGTTTGTTGATATTCTGCCCCCGTCTATGGGACTGACATTACCACACTTGCACAGTACATCCCTGCTGTTGCAAACAAGCAATGGAGAAAGGAAGATTTTTATTGCTTTTTTTTTTTAACTATAAAAAAGAGACCTAGCAAAAATACAGGGAAAATCAGGTACATATCTTAAGTTCTGCAGAACATACCTGATTTTACTTGTATCTGCTGTGCCTTTTGTATATACCTGTCAGCCTCTTAGCTCAAAAAATATGGACCAAGCCATAAATAATGGAGGACAAAACCCCCAAAATAGGGACCAATTGTAAATGTTGCGCTTATGAACTTAGAAAGCTGCTAGAATAAGAAGAGTTGTGTTATTATGCATTGTCTGAAGGACATCAAGTCTGAAACTGAAATGTGCATCATTATTTACTGGCTTCACTTCTCAGTGATTTGTCTGAAAACCACAAATTCTATGAGGAACAGGCAAAAATCTGACCAATTGAGACGTATGCCTCCGTAGCATATACTAATAGAAGAAAGTGTGGCCGCCCAATGGTACTTCAGCAACTGGAACTTTTTTTCTTTTGGCATATGCTCTATTTGCAAAGGGCAGGCTGGCTAGATTGACCAATCAGCGTGAACTTTTCTGAATAGTAATGGGCTATCATTGTATAATATTGATTAAAAAAGGGACTCTTTATCAGACAGAGGACGTCAAGTGAAACAACCATGATAGATATTTGTTAGTGAGAGACACTTGGGAAGGTAGGCAGTTAACTCTGGAGAATGTTTATATCCCTACAGGTACAAGGACCAAGGAATTAAAATACATGATGCTAGAGTCAGTGGAATATATGCGGGGGATGATGTTACTGGTGGGTGATTGGAACTTAATAACTTCAATGAGAGATGCTAACAAGGGATAAAGGAAGTTTAAAGTCAGTAAGGAAGGGAGATGGCTTCAAAACAAAATGAGATTATATGGTTGGATGGATGTGGGTGAAGTGATGTCTGAACTATGGTACCCAACATTTAAATCAGGTAGGTATAGTATATGAGATATATGAGATTGGATAGATGGTGTACTGCAAAACAATACAATAGGTACAATAATTAGTGGCCAAACATACCCAATCCTGTGTTCAAATCATGCAATGGTTAGCATTGACATAAGACAACTTGTAGTACAGACAAGAGAAAGACATTGGAGGCTGAGCAATAGTAGGTTAAGACAGCCAAAGAGGAGGAGGGAGATGCTACAATGGATAGATACCATTAGGTGGAAAACATTAGTGGAAGAAATAGCAATCCACAGGGAACGGGACAATTTTAAAGCTTGGATAGAGGGAGGAAGTGAATGACTTCAAGGCTAGGAAAAATGAAAGAATTTCAGAGGGAGGGGGACACCTTATTTGCAAGGGAAAAGGAAGAATTACTTAATATAGGAAAGCAATGATGTGAAAGACTTGAAGCAACACTAGAACAGAGGAAAACCGCCTTAAAATGAGATGTTTCAAAAATACTGCAAAGCAACAGAAAATTTTTGGCTAGTCAAATTAGGCAGCAAAAGGTGGAATGGGGGATATTTAAACTGAGAAACATAAAGAAGGAGAAATTAACATAGGAAGCAGGGGAAATTAAGAATATTTTCTAGAGTATTTTTAAATAGTTATATATGGCAAAGAAGCAGACAACGAGGATGTAGGTAATATTATATCTTCTTTGAGGGACTGACCATGCCAACCCTGAAACAAGAAGAAAAACAGGACTTATTAAGACCTGTGACAGCAGTGGAAATAGAGGGTCATTTGACTAGACAGGCTTAGGGTAAAATACCAGGGGAAGATGAGCTCTCTGTTGAGTTATGGAGAGAACTGAAATGAAAAATTAATCCCAAAATGGCAGGGAATATTCAATGAAATAATAGTGCAGACAGAAATAACCCACTTATGGCAGAAAACAATAATTACCGTTCTATGGAAGAAGGGCAAAGACCCATCAACAGCTTTTTAGGGGACAGTTTACCTGTTGAGTATCTGATAATAGCAGGCACTCTGCTTTATAAACCATTCTGTCTCAGAAAACCATGCCCAAGCCCTCTGGAAAAAGTCTTTTACTATACCTCTACACTGAGACGGCACATCCAAAGAATTTGCCACCTATAGCCATATATCTATTTTATTACCTCTATCAAAAATGCTGGAAAAATGTATCTATTCACAACTCTCAAAATATCTCATCAATAGTAACCTCATCTACTACACCAGACATGTTTTTTGCCCCAAACATAGTACCACAACTGCCCTTCTCAGTTTCACAAACATCATAAAGCAAATGAGAAATTCTGGCCATTTTGTGTCATCTATTTCCATGACCTATCAAAACCATTCAAAACCATCTTTCATCAAAATCTATTCGCACAAGTTTCATCCCCCATCCTCTGTCCATCAGGCCTCCCACGTTTCATGGCTATCTCACAAACAGACAGCAAGCAGGAAAATGATTTCTAGAAGTTTCACCTTTTTTACCTCTTTCCATTGGAGTCCCACAAGGATCAATACTTGGTTCAGTCTTATTCAATATCTTTATAAATAAACCACATAGTGTCCAAGCATACAAGATGATGCCCCCTCATCTGCTCATCCCCATCCCTCCCAGAACTTAATGAACTCACCCAGGATTCCTTCATGGCTAAGAAAATCTCACCTTCTTCTAAATTCTGAAAAATAAAAATAATAATTTTCTTTACCCCAAAACATTTCTCATAACCCCCAGCTATGCTCCTGCTCAACCCCAGGCTGATGTCTTAACTGTAATAACAAAAAATGCATTTTTATTTTACTATTTACAACTTACTATGTCATGGGATCCTAATAATACTATATGCAATTTCTTTCTCCTAAATTCCATTATTTTTTTTTCAAAATACATGCCTCTCTTGTATCATTTCTCACTTTTGACAGGTTATCTAAGTACAAATCAACTGCTCTTCCCCTCTCCCTATTCATATCTATCTACAGTACTTTCTCTCCTTCTACCTCAGCTTTAACCTTGGCATCAAATCAAAATACCCATATTTATTACTCACAAATATCTGCTATTGTATTGTATTATAACTTATGTTTATACAGGTTATATCAATCTAGTTTCATCATAATATTGCAGCATTAGAATAATGTTCATGTAGGGTGGCCACAGTGGTGCAGCAGTTAGCTTTGCCACCTCACAGCAAGGGATTATACAGTTCGATTCTCGGCTGGGGTGCCTTCTGTGAGGAGTCTGCATGTCCTCCTTGTGGTCGCATGGGTTTCCTCTGTGTGCTCTGGTTTCCTCCCACATTCCAAAGACATGCTGTAGGTGGATTGGACACTCTAAATTGGTCCTAGGAGTGAGTGGGTGCATGTGTGTGCCTTCCGTGGAAGGTTGGGCACCGGGCTGGCAACTCAACACCGTAAAACTCCACTGCCAATCAAGAGCAGACAGATGATCCGCTGTTATGACCCCTAACCGGGAAAAGCCGAAAGAAGAAGAAGAAGAATGTTCATGTACTTTGCTGGATGTTTTTGTTTAATTTTATATCTCTGTAGTGTATGTGACTTTTATTCTTTGTATTAATATATGAAATTGTATAATTTTTCTATGAACCTTTCTCCCTGGGCCTCTGCTGAAGAGGAGTTTTTAACTTAGGTGGACTTGCATGGTCAACAAATGGAAATAAATATAAATAAATAATACAGTGGAGCAACACCCTGGATCTGGAAGCCATGCCTATAGATATAAACTGTAGGATGAAAAAGGAATTCCTTACAATAATGGATACGTGGTGTTCGAAGGACAGTTCATTCTCAACATTAGTTCCCAGATCTCTAACTATGGGATCAGTTCTCAGGAGTGGTATTATCAACATGATAGTTATGTCCTGAGAAAGCTCAAAAAGGCCAGGCTCCCACTGCCTGCTCTTACCACTTTTTACAGTGGAGCTATCAAGAGCATCCTCTCTAGCAACTTCATAGCATGGTTCGGCAACTGCACAGTTGCTGAGAAGAAGAAACACAGAGGGTGGCGAGGGTGGCTGAGAAAATCTTGGGCACAAGCCTCTCTTCTATTCAGGAGTGTTTCTTTACAAGAGTAAGAAAGAGAACATATAAAGTACTTGCTGATTCGACACATCCGGCCCACAACTGGCTCTCACAACTTGCGTCTGGAAGGAGGTACCACAGCTTCTGCTGTAGGACTACTAGATTCAGGAACAGTTTGTATCCTACAGCTATGAGACTTATTAATACGGACACCAACCATAATACCTGATAAACTGAAGCCTCTTTTTTTTCATTTAATCCTGCTGCTTTGAGCAATTACTGCCAGCATTACTATTATGCAATATGATGGCTATACTGAGTCACGTCTATGGTTAACAAGTGCAGTATGGTAACTAAACAGCTGCTATTCACTAGTCTCTATTTATTCTCTATCTTAACGGTGTAGGGGTTTGGTGGTGGGTATTTATTTATTATTTATTATTTATGACTGGATAATGGGTATTGAATGTGTTTATGTAATGTGAGCTACCTCTTAGATGTCAAAACCACAAGAAAGAAATCCAAACCAAGTAACTGAAACACTGCTGGTGAGGGAAAGAAAACGGACACCACAATCTAAATTTTAACGTTTTCGTTCAATTTAATGCTACAGAACTTCTTCAGAAACACACCCAAATGTTTCACAGAGTATAAAAACCTATCGAAGGCATCCCATGTAATGAATAACCAATGAAAATACATTTTCAGTTTACCAAAATAATAATATAACCATTACTTATAAAATGTATATGTGTGTGTCATACACTATAAATCCCAAATTTGTATAACCCACTACTTACAAAAAATAATAATTCCTACATGTGTATAACAATTGTAAAACAATTATAAATTTTGCATTATAAAACATACACTAAAATCTTTGTGCCTGTAAAAAGCATTTGATGTTGATCATATCATTTAAACCCAGAAGCTGATCAGCATTTAACATGATCTGCCAAATTGCTTCGCGGCACTCTAAAAGTGTTTTGAACTCACCACTGAAAAGTGCATTGTTTACCCTTTCCAATAAAGAAAAGGAAAACTTTTTGAACAAAGGACATTCCAAAGAATGTTTAGCTAAAGCATTGGACATGTCCTTTTTCTTGATGGCCAAAACGTGTTCATAAATACGTTTATTCAAAGTACGTATAGTTTTCCCAATATAAAAATGCTCACATGAAACACATTGAGCTAAATAAACTATATTGGTGGTTTTACGTGTATAATGTCCCCTTCATGTTAAGGTCCTGTTGTTGTGTTTAAAAGTGATTGCGGATGTTCCACTAATAAATCTACATTGTCTACACGATAGACAAGGAAAAGTACCTGGAGTTGAGTCACAAATGAACTTTGAGTCTCTGGATCCTCTCTCTAAAATCATCTTGATGTTACATACTTTTTTGTAACTGAAAACAGGACGGTTACCTAGAATCTTTGCTAAATCAAAATTACCTAGCACCACTTTCCAATTATTAAGAATGATGTCTCTAATAGTCATCATTTCATTGGTAATAGGTAAGGAAAAAGACAAATTGTATTTGTCCGTAGTGTTGTGAACTGCTTCCAATCTGCTTGAATCAGTTTCATCAAGGGAGGCTAGAATAGGACTTGCAATGTTAGATCTCAATCTAGAAACTTCACCAATGATTTGATTTAACCGAAGCATTCCATATCCCCTGTCTATAAAGAAACCTTTTAGCTTAGCAGTTTCTTCCAGGAAAATGCCATCTCTACTAGTTAGTCGACTAAGCCTTATAAACTGTCCCTTAACTACACCTCGTTTCACGTGATGAGGATGTAAACTGTCGTGATGTAGGTACTGATTGACAAAGGTTGATTTTCTGTAGATGTTGCTTTGGAAATTGTGATTGGTGTAATTAATGGTCAAGTGCAAGTCCAAAAATTCTATACTACTGCCAAAGCCTCCCAAGGTGAATTTTAAAAATTAGTGGTACAATTCAAGTCCTGGAGGAAGGTGGAAAACAAATTAATGTCTCCCCTCCATAGAAAAATCGGGTCATCAATGTATCGTCTGTAAAAAATGATGTGATGAGCCATGGAATGAGTGACCAAAATTTGGTCTCCCAAGTAGCCATGACTAAATTTGCAAAACTGGGCGCTACACGTGCACCTATAGCAACCCCTGATGTCTGCTGGAACAATTCTCCTTCGAACTTGAAAAAATTGTTTTCTAACACTAACTCCATTAAAGTACAGCAAGTATAAACTAAAGTGCTGTTGAAATTAGCTTGTTTACTAAGGTAGTCCCTCATGTACGCAATACCTAGTTTTTGATCAATACTAGTGTACAGAGAAACTACGTCCAAAGAAGCAAAGTGAATGTTATTGTTCTTCACTTGAATGTTCTTCAACAGTTCTAAAATGTGCCAGGAATCCCGAAGGTAAAATTTAGAATTTTGTACCAATGGATTTAACAAATCATCTTACCAAACAGAAATGGTTTCTGTTTTGGAAAAAACAGCTGACACTATAGGTCTAAAAGGAAGGTGTTCAGCCAGTTTGGGCACCTTCGGTATTCCAAACAACGTAGCGATTTTGGGGTGTTCCGTAAGCAAAAAAGTGTAAACTGAATAGTCAAAATAACCTTGACTAAATAAATCAAATAGACAAGCATCTAATCTAGAAAAACTCTTAGTAACAAAATCACTGTTCACTCTTTTGTAACAATGCTCGTCAGCTAATAGTGTGTGAATAGCTGACGCATAGTCAAGAGAGTTCATAACCACAATGGTCCCTCCTTTATCGGCTTTCATGATACGCCAATCTTTATTTTCAGCCATAGTCTGAAGAGCTGTTACCTCTCCCCCAGAAAGGTTGGACCCCTGGAGCTGTCTACTGTCAAGTTTTCTAAAATCTTGTTCACACAATTTACTAAACACAGATAAAGTAGGATTCAATAAAGGATTGTATATACTTTTCTTTTTAGTACTATGTTGATGTACATCAAACATTTTTACACCATCAAAAATGTATTTCAAATTTAACTTTCTACAATATAATTTAAAATCAACTATCAATTTAGGAAGGTGCACTGTGTTAGATAGAGTAAAGGAAAATCCTTTCTTGAGAACAGAAACCATATATTGAGACAAAGGAATGTCAGTTAAATTTAAAACATTAATAGAAAACTCTAATATTTCTTTTTTCCTTTGTTCTTCCCCTTGTTTCTTGTTTGCACCTTGTTGGACCACTTGGGAGTCATTTTGTTCCCAGAACTGTCTACCAAAAAAGGACCCGTTGTATTAGAGGCATCAGTTGCCAAAACTGGGGAAGCTGAATTGGACACAACTGCATTACTGTTGTTGCTATTAATATTCTGCCTGGTTTGTCCCTGGCCAGTCCCAGTAGTGTTAGCCAAAGTACTGTCCCCAGCAATATTATTAACCCTGTTGGTCTGTTGAAGAGGACCACAAGAATTCATATCCTGTCGTGAATCTTTGTGTGCAACTTTTACTGAATATGTCTTATGAGCAGCGTAAGCTGCAATGTCTCTTCTAAGTTTCCCCTGCTTTCTAGATACAACGAAGGCTCTATGTCTGTTGATTTTAGCTTCAATGCTCAAGTATAAAGAAATGAAGGAATTGAAGGTCTCAGAAGTCCTGATTTTGTTAACCAAAGTCTCTAATTGCTTTCGAAGATCAACCATTTCGCCTAAATAGTGGTCCACCAACATCTGCATGAAACTCAAACCTGTATTGTTGAACAAATCAACCAACTTAAGACACAGGTCGTCACCCTGCACAACACAGTTGGGAAACTTAAAAAGCCTTAACCCAAAGGGAAACCATTTGAGCCTGATGTTTTCTTGTAAATAAAACACTTCCAATTGAAGCGACACCGACTTTAAACTCAGTTTTTCTAATTTGAAAATATCATCCTTGCAAATGTCGTGAATATCAGTACTTGTTGAATCTACAAAGTTACTCACTTGTCCCGACTGAGTTTGATTGTTGCCAATGTAAAAAGGATTGTTGTTGTCATCAGCCAAAACTGAATTTAAGATGCCACTAGTACACGTCACAGAGTTACCACTCTTAGGAGAACCCTGTCCGCTGACCAAATTAATGCAAGACGCCATCTCTCCCTGCCGACCAGCATTCTGCTTTGCAACTTTGTTGCACGTTACTAAGACGTCTTCACGTACGCTTCCTGTTTGTGCACTCGAAGTGCCCTTGCTCCCAAATTGACTGGCAAACTCTTCACGAATAGCTCCAAGGATGACTCCAGACATCTGCTCAGTAAACTTAATGCCCAATTCGGGAACGGAATGGGTGCTGAGATCGAGTAACGTGTCCTGTGTATCTTCTCCCGACATCGCCAAAGCAGTAACATAATTGAAATACGCCAAAACCACAAGAAAGAAATCCAAACCAAGTAACTGAAATACTGCTGGTGTGGGAAAGAAAACCTACCTCTTACATGTCATACAGTTGCTATTTTCTTTCTTATGTTACTCTTTGATACCGCTGTATCTATGTTATTTGCACTGCATTTCTCTCATGAGCTGATATTTGTAATTTTGTTTAGGCTGCACTTGTGTGGTCCTAAATGACAATAAAGTTTCTTTGAATCTTTTGAATGTTTTGTAGATGGGGCAATTATCTTTACCTAATTTAGGAATGTTCTTTGGTATAACTATTAAGGCAGACTTTATCAGGGTAGTTAAGCGGGTCATTCACCTCAACTTTTTAGACCTGTCTTCTTCTTCTTTTTCTTCTTTCGGCTGCTCCCGTCAGGGGTCGCCACAGCAGATAAACTGTTTCCATTTCTTCCTGTCCTCTGCATCTTGCTCTGTCACACCAACCACCTGCATGTCCTCTCTCATCACATTCATAAACCTTATCTTAGGCCTTCCTCTTTTCCTGTTACCTGGCAGCTTCATCCTTAGCATCTTTTTCCCAATATACTCTGCATCTCTCCTCAGCACATGTCCAAATCAACGTAATCTTGCCTCTCTGGCTTTGTCTCCAAACCTTCCAACCTGGGCTGACCCTCTAATATACTTATTCCTAATCCTGTCCATCCTCATCACACCCAGTGCAAATCTTAACATCTTCAGCTCTGCCATGTCAAGCTCTGGCTCCTGCCTTTTTGTCAATGCCACGGTCTCCAACCCATATAACAAAGCTGGTCTCACTGCCCTCTTGTAGACCTTCCCTTTCACTCTTACTGGTACTCGTCTGTCACAAATCACTCCTGACACTCTTCTCCACCCACTCCTTCCTGCCTGTACTCTCTTCTTCACCTCTCTTCCACACTCACCATTACTCTGAACTGTTGATCCCAAGTATTTAAACTCATCTACTTTCGCCATCTCTACTCTCTGCATCCCCACCATTCCTCTATTCTCCCTCTCATTCACACACATATATTCTGTCTTAGTCCTGCTGACCTTCATTCCTCTTGTCGCTAGAGCATATCTCCACCTCTCCAGGGTCTTCTCCACCTGTTCCCTACTCTCACTACAGATCGCAATGTCATCTGCAAATATCATAATCCACAGGGACTCCTGTCTGATCTCATCTGTCAACCTGTCCATCACCATTACAAATAAGAAAGGGCTCAGAGCTGAACCTTGATGTAATCCCACCTCCACCTTAAACACATCCATCACTCCCACCACAGACCTCACCGCTGTCACACTACCCTCGTACATATCCTGTACCACTCTTACATACTTCTCTGACACTCCCGACTTCCTCATACAATACCACAACTCCTCTCTAGGCACCATGCCATATGCTTTCTCTAAATCCACAAAGACACAATGCAACTCTTTCTGACATTCACTGTACTTCTCTATCAACAGTCTCAAAGCAAACATCGCATCTGTAGTGCTCTTTCCTGGCATGAAACCATACTGCTGATCACTAATCATCACCTCCCTTCTTAACCTAGCTTCCACTACTCTTTCCCATAACTTCATGCTGTGACTGATCAATTTAATCCCTCTATAGTTACTACAGCTCTGCACATCACCCTTATTCTTAAAAATCGGTACCAAAACACTTTTTCCTCCATTCCTCAGGCATCCTCTCACTTTCCAAGATTTCATTAAACAATCTAGTTAAAAACTCGACTGGCATTTCACCTAAACACCTCCATGCTTCCACAGGTATGTCATCTGGACCAACAGCCTTTCCATTCTTCATCCTCTTCATAGCTATCCTTACTTCCTCCTTGCTAATCCACTGCACTTCATGATTCACTATCCGCACATCATCCAACCTTCTCTCCCTCTCATTCTCTTCATTCATCAGCCCCTTAAAGTACTCTTCCCATCTGCTCAACACACTCTCCTCACTTGTGAGTGCGTTTCCCTCATTATCCTTTATCACCCTTACCTGCTGCACATCTTTACTAGCTCGGTCCCTCTGTCTAGCCAATTGGTACAGTTCCTTTTCTCCCTCCTTAGTGTCCAACCTTTTATACAACTCATTATACGCCTTATCCTTAGCCTTCACCACCTCTCTCTTTGCCATGCACCTCATCTCCTTATACTCTTGTCTACTTTCTTCATCTTTTTGACAATCCCACTTCTTCTTTGCCAACCTCTTTCTCTGTATACTCTCCTGTACTTCATCATTCCACCGCCAGGTCTCCTTGTCCTCCTTCCTCTTTCCAGATGTCACACCAAGCACCTTTCTAGCCATCTCTCTTACTAGCTCTGCTGTAGTTACCCAGCTATCTGGTAACTCTTCACTGCCACCCAGTGCCTGTCTTAACTCTTCCCTGAACATCACCTCACAATTACCATTTTTCAATTTCCACCTGTACAATGTCAAATTTTGGTTGTTGGGAATACAGTCTCAAGACAATTCGTCTGTGTAATACTGTCTTTTTTTGGATTCATGCCGTCATATTGACCTTAGTAGCCTTAATCTTTCAGCAATGGAAAAATGTTCCTAGTAATTAGAAGGAAGTCTTTCACCAACTTCGCTATAAATTGAAGAACTGGGCTAATATGCATCTTGACATGAAATGGTGGACTGATGCATTAACACTACTATTCTTTCCAATAAATAGAGAGTGTGGAAATCCATACATGTGTTAATGCATATTTCCCTTTTCTGTTTTTTTTAATGTTCATGTTCCAAAGTTACTATAATGGAATTGTTTGGTGCTGGGCAATAAAGTTGCTTGTACATTAAAAAATATATAACCAAGCACATTGTGACCCACTTCTCACTACATTAAAAACATTTACAGCATTTTTTTTTCAATCCAACCAACTCCCTCAGCATCCAAACTTTACGTTCCTGGCAACACAACAATTTCTATAATAACTTTACAAAAATTAATAACACCAAAATTACTTCAGCTATATTCATTCTCACATTACCATAAGCAGGTTCTCACATAGGAGCAAAATCCTTTAAACCTCAGTGATGTCTGACATGACCAGGCATCTGATAATGTCTGTTCATATTTACATTAATGATTGCAGAACCATACTGCATAGAAGCTATTGAAACATTTCATCTTAAAGCTTATATGATGGACAAGACAACTGCATTGACACTTGACCTCTTTCTCATGCAGCTAAAGAGACATTAAATGTTGTTTATATAATATTTATTCACATTGTCATCATTTTATATTGCTATAAATATCTCAGCAATCAAGTAACATAGGCAGAACTGCTTCACTTCATATGAAACCCTCATATGACTGAACAAAATAATGCTAACTGCATATGTGTACCTTCAATAGTTTAAAAACAATTGGTAATGGCACCAAAATTACCACAAATGCAGGTCTGGAAAGTCTACTTTATTGTAAACAGCAGGAAGCTTAACCACAGCAAAAATAAAAATCAGACAACATTAGCTCCACTCAAACATTTGCATTTTCATGTAAAAAGACTTCATCAGATGCAGAATGGTTCTAAAATCCCATTACCCCAGTTATAAACAATTTAACATGTCTAAAGCCACCAATAGGGAGCAAGAATCAATTAAAAACTTTTTGAAAACAAATCAAGGATAAAAAAATTCAGTATATACCTAAATCTAAAAATGAGGACTAAACCTTCCTGTCCCTAAAAATTGTTCCATACATAAAAGTACCATATTGCATAAAAATATATTTAATATAACAATCTAATGATATAATGGTATAATAAAATTAAATCAAGAAAATATGTATGGAAAAGTACTATAATACCATTTACCACACAAAATTAATGCAATAACACTTTCTACTGGCCATATACTGCAATGCCTATCTATTTCAAACCCTTCCATTAAAATAAATAAAATGACATTTAAAAACACCTACATCCTATTTAATTCTGTTTTAATTCTTTTTTCACTATATTAACCTGAAACATATTTACTCCAATTTCCTACAACCTTGCAGCATTTCAGTGATATAGTCTCTTTAGTTCCTGTTCTGAAGTTGAGGGCTTGAAGACCTTATACATGAAACTCATGCACTTTACCACTAAGCTGCAATCCCTGACTGCATGCTCTATAAAAGTGAACCTCCCTCAAAAAAGAAAATAAATGTCTATGTACCTCCTGAGGTATTAGTAGTGTACCTTGGGCCTTTCCGTTTCAACAAAAGACTGTTCCAAACATACACATACTTCAAATAGCCAAGGTTTGACAGTATACTGTTCATTTAATATAAATTTTCAGTCAGAGATACATATTCATTAACTATTATCCTGCTACATTTTGCCCACACTCGTGTAAAAAACACACATAATTAACATTTTCAGAATACAACATTTTTGGACTAGGCTTACCTGACCCATGCTCTGACCTTCCCAGGAAACAGGCCTCACTGGCTGAGAAATTATATATTAGACAGTCCTTTTTTCCAGGTAGCATATTTTGTATTTCATTGGTTCTGCTGGTTCCTGCTACTTCTTCTTGTATGTCATTATTACAGTCAGCAAAACAAACCTCGAATGCTTCTCTGAAATCAACGTGTCTATGTACCTTTTGCAAAGTTTTCACTCTTCTTCATTAATTTTTCTTTTATAGAGTGCATCAATAAAAAGCATTCTTTTTTTAAAAAATGTTTTTTTAATTTATATTTTTATTTATTCCTTTTTAGTTTTTGTGTGTGTGTGTGTGTGTGTGTGTGTGTGTGTGTGTGTGTGTGTGTGTGTGAGTGTGTGTGTGTGTGTGTGTGTGTGTGTGTGTGTGTGTGTGTGTGTGTGTGTGTGTGCGCCTACATGTGTACGTGAGTGTGTGTGTGTGCGTGTGTGTAGAGGAAATGATGAAGGGAGATGTGAGAGTGTGTGTGTTCATCTCGCTCTATGCCTCTGTGGTTCTGTCACATCTTTGTGGGTGTGTCCCTCACCAACAAGAAGGTCATTACTTTTTCCTCTGTCTTGCAAGAGTGTGACAAAACATATAAGGACAGAGAGGCACAGCCAAAAAGCCAACTTCAGTAAAAAAGCATTCTAACTAATAAAAATATGTATTTTTGTATTCATTATTTTATTCAGAGACACCTTTTGGTGGTGTTTTTAAGTTGACAAAGAAAGGCATTGCATTTTTTGTATTTTAAATAAACACGAGTAATATTAACATAAAACATTGTCTATCTTTGCATTAGTCATGTTTTACTTATGTGTACATTATAATTATTTTGTAAATGAAAAAATCTTGACAAACAAATGCAAATAAGATCAATGATGACAGCAGGGTGAACAACAAAGTTATCTGGTATAATCCACCCATCCATCCATCCTCAACCCCTTTTCCCATTTTACACATGGGGTTGGGGTGTCACTTCAACAGTGACAATCATCTTGACTCAATGTTTACACCACCGGCTGGCTAGCTGTGCCGCACTAGTTCATTTGCACCACTCGCTCGCACACACACTCTCACCTATGACCAATTTAGAGTGTCCATTCCACCTGCATGTCTTTGGAATGTGGTATAACAGTATGTGTAAAAATTATGTTTAGTGTATATATAAATGTCCCATAGTAATTTCATGAATGTGCAAATAGACTTCTAAGGTTGTTTTGTATCATATTTTATTAAATGAATGTGAATAAATTCCAAACAAAAACAATGCAGCAATTCGAGTGCATATATTTACAGCCTACAAAGTGAATGGTTTCATTTTTTGTACCATTTAGATGATTGTTAACTAAGGCATTTTGAAGAAGGGCAGTTTGTACTCTCTTCTTCACTCCAGCTGCAGTGTGTTTTTGTAGCTGTTCCTGTTAATTAAATGAAATACACAGCATCTGACTAAAATCTCATTCATCTTGTACAATTGCCTGTGGCATCTTACCAGCTTGGTCTCAGCTGTGACTTTGACATATGTGAGTTTAATTAAGGACTTGAGTCAAAAGTCAGTTTCATAGTTAGCTGATGTATGGAGCATCACCTTGTCTTTATAAGCAAAAAAAAAAAAAAAAGTCTGCGTTTCTGCACCAGCGCTAAAAGTTTGAATGAATCAGTCCTTCATAATTTTAAATTCATTTTATTTCCTGAAAATATAATATTGTAAAGTTGTATGCCCTTCACCTGTGTTTTTTTGCAGCAGCTGTGTGTGTGTGTGTGTGTGTGTGTGTGTGTGTGTGTGTGTGTGTGTGTGTGTGTGTGTGTGTGTGTGTACGTGTTCGCAAGTCTGTATTACTGAGACAGCGGAATTTACTTGAACGGTAAATTATTGTCCCTCTGTCATTAATAGAATACTTTTTATTAAGTTGGCTTTGCGAGACAGGGAAAAAATACCTAGTAAAGAGTGTGACAGAACCATAGAAGGACAGAGAGGCAGAGACACAAAGCCAACTTCAATAAAAAGCATTTTAATAGAAATAATTTAAAATGGTTGAGAAGGTTAGTTCTTTTGCAAAATAATAGTGCAGTATGCTTTAGCAGTACCACTGAGACCTCAGATCATTTACTTGTTTTCTGTAACTCTGTTTTAGCAAACTGAGGAAAGAGGTTAAAACAAAGGAACAGTTTATTGCTGGAAGTTATGGAAATATAGGCAGATATTTTAAACAGTAAGTGCTGTTTAAGGAACCATATGACCCACTAAGGAACTATAATTGTACTACAAAGTACAACTACAACTACATTGTATCTGCTAGATGCAGGGCTGCTAAATCTAGATTGTGTGGTTTCTTACACTTGGGCTCTAAACCAACAATCTTACATTGAGAGGGCTTTTTTCTGACTTTTTGTGGCAGAAGAATACGGATACAAACCTCTCTGAGTAGGGGATTGCTGGAGAAAGGCTCATTGTGTGCTTTCCTGAATGGTAGATAGCTTTAAACTTGTTCCTTCTTGCTTCTATTTAAGCCTCACATTTGCACAGGCTCTCACTTATTTAATCAACGCTGCTCTTCGTCTGGTGACTTTGCCAGAGTGTTTGATTCTGCTGATTTCCAAAAACATTCATTGTTAAAAACAGCAATAAGTATTATTTATTATTTGCACTTTGTTATTGTTGATATTTTACTGCATTTCTGCACTTTTATATCCAAAGAACTGTACTGTTACTTTAAGGTCCTAGATACATTGTATCTGCTAGATTCAGGGCTGCTGAACTTAGATGGTGTTGTTTATTACACTCAGCCTCTAAACCAGCCATCTTATATTAAGAGGGCTTTTTTCTACACTCTTGTGGCAGAAGTGGGCACCTCTAAACCTATCTGAGTTGGGAGTTGCTGGAGGAAGACTCATTCTGTACTTTCCCAGCTGGTAGATAGCTTTAAACTGTTACTTCTTACTTTTGTTTAAGCCTTGCATTTGCGCAGAGCTGCTCTTTGCATAGCAGTGGTTAGCCATGCTCTGTATAGATGCAAATGCCTTGAAGATAAGATTTACTTAGAATAATTATCACTGAAACCATTCCCAGGCCCCTGCTGCTCTAGGAGCAATTAAGGTGGGCGCTGAGCCACATCAACTTGTTAGTTAACTTTCAACTACTCAAGTATAGTTCCCACTCATAGTCTCTAGGCTACTTGCACAGTCCAATTTCATTAACACATTCCTTTCCCTGATACAACACACATTAAGATCCTGATATCAAGGATAGACAGTTTCCCACCATTTCTGTGGCCAGCCTGGAGGACATGGACATCCTGAGGCAATGTAACAAATGTCTCAACTTTACTAATAACCACTTAATCCTGAAACAAACAATTACTATATGTGAGATGTAGTTACACTATGAAATCGGAAGCAAGACTCTCACATACTGACAAATCAAATGCCATACAGGTTGTCAGCACACACACATATCACTTCTCACACTAAATAAGGATTTGACACTTACACCCACATATACAGAGGTACTCTCTAATAAATTGCCAAAAGCTCCAAAATGCTGCCTTCAGAAGTCACATACACACACAACAAATCAAACAACAGCCAGAACACATAATAATATACACACTAGTATCTCACAAACAAGCCCCTAAGGTGAAATACCACAAAACCCAACATATTGGTCATAAGAAACCCCATAGTGAAACACACAGATGTCCCCTTAACCAGGGTGGATAAGGAGAAGGTTACAGTTAACTGCCTGTCAGCTGCCAGGGTCATGTCACACACGCACTCAAGTCACTCAGCCACAAATACCAGGTGCATGACTCTGATATAGTCCGTGTGGGTGTGAATGAGCTGAGATGTACCTTCCTAGACTATATGAAGAGAGACATGATTATGTGCCAGATTATGTGCCACAGGCAGGTATGAGCCTAGCCTTCAGCAGCATTCTACCTTCACCAAGGATGATGTCACAATACAAACAAAAAATGATTGACTTTAACAATTGGCTTAACTTCTGGTGTCATTCCAAGGGGATTCAATATCTGTCAGCCTGGGAGGACATGATCTAAAGGCCTCTCTGTTTTGCCAGAGATGGCCTGCACCTGTTTCCACTAGGCTTTCTGATACTGGCGTGGGCAATAGCCACTCCTATGGAGCCTTTTTTAGGAAGTGTCTAAGTAACCAACCTCCTAACATAACAAAATCTCCTCTTGATAAACTCAAGGTGCTACTGTTCAATGCTGGGCATCTAAACAAGAAACTGGACTCCCTGGAAGCACTCCTCACCTTGAAAGATGCTGACATCTGTGCAGTCACTAAGATATGGTTCAAAGCCACATAAAGCACCCCAGATGTGCAGGGCTACAATGCCTTCCATACGTTCAGACCACAAACTGAGCATGGAAAAAACCAAAGGAGGTGGTGTATCCATCTTCATAAAGGATAAGTACACCTTGAGACTGGTCATGCAGTATGACTGCCTCGAGCTACTCCATGTCAAACTAACCATAGACAAAATCCCCTACCACCATTAACCAGGAAAAACATGCAGTGTACCTGGACTTCCTAGAGTCACTCACCATGCAGCCAATACCTTACTCGTGGGTGATTTTAACTGTCTTCCCATTGACTGGGGAATATGCACAACCATAAATATGTAGGCTCAGAGGTTCTTGGACTTTGCCAATATAAATTGCTGTACCATACTGGACTGAAACCAGGTCTTGCCGAAAAAACAAGCCACCCTGGTGGACCCCTACTATAAACAGGCTACACAACAAAAGAAAGAAATTAATGTAAGATAATAAGTGGGGACAGGCTCACTAGAAGACAAAATCCCTCACTAGTCTAAACAAACAAATCAGAGATCTAGTCAAGTCCTCCAAAGCAAATTATGAAACAAAAATAACCTCCCTAACTAAGGAAAACCACAAAACATTTTTTAATTATGTCCAAAATCTTAAGGGGAATACCCAGCTATGGCAGAGTTAGTGGTGGATGGTATCACCCATACTCAACTGGATGAACTAGCCAACCTACTAGCTGACAGATTTGGATCAAACTTCACCCCTCTGTTCCCACCGGTCATCCACCTAAGTATACCTGCCACCATTCCTCAAACTATTATCGTAAGAGAGCAGGTCATCTCTGTGCTTTCTAAGGCTAAACACATGGCATCATTGGGCCAAGACAACATTTCAGGTTGCCTTTCAAATAACTTACAACATGACCTAGCAGACCCATTTGGATCCCTATTTAACCACAGCCTCCAGACAGGCAGCAGAATGGAGAACAGCAACAGCTATCCCTCTGTATATAGCAGGACCATTAACCTAGCCATGGAATTATAGACCCGTAAGCCTGACAAGCCTCATCTGTAAGGCCATGGATAGAATCATGATGAACCTTATCAACAAGAACATAGGTAATCTACAGACTCTGGACACAATCTAGTTTGGATTTGTTAAGGATAGATTGTGTCTATTAAACTTAGTTGACTTCTTTGAGAAGGTTACCAAGGCGATGGACGAGGGAAAGACTGCGCATGCTGCCTACTTTGGCCTATCCAAGGCATTTGATACAATCCCCCACTTACATATTATAGAGAAACTCTCTCAACTGGGCATAAACCCCTACATCACCAGGTGGCTAGCCAAATGGCTCACCAACAGAACACATGCTATCAAAGTTGATGAAGTCATCTCTAGTTAAAGGTCAGCCACCAGTGGCATACCACTAGGCCCTCTACTGTTCATAATTTATTTCTCAGAAGTCTGGGCAAACACGGACAGCCTTTGGCTGATCAAGTTCATGGATGACTACAAATTGGGGGCAATCAGTGAATCCCCACACAATACTGTTATACCACAGAAAGGATTAATGCAGACAAATGATTGATGCCAAAAGCCACAAAATGAAACTAAATGCAAAAAAATGCAGAATTATTTCCTTTGGTAAAGCTAACACCCAAGCTAATTACAATATAGACAGCACCCCCTCAAGGGTATACCCAGTGGTACATGATCTGGGTACTCAAGTTGACAGTAAACTGAACTTCAACCACCATGTGTCCACAGTGGTGAGGAAGTCCTTCTGTGTGGCACATCTCATAAGTAAAGGCATGGCATCCAGACCAAAGAATGTTATAGTGCCATTGTACTTGGCCCTCATCAGGCCAATAATTGAGTACAATGCACCCTTTTGCATGCACCTCACCAGACATCTGCAGCAGCTGGAGTGACCCCAGAGGTTTCTCATCAGGAGGATACAGGGTATAAAAAAAAGTCCTACATAAAAAGATTGAAAGCCCTGACACTGTATTCTGCCTCCTACAAGCTACTAAGGGGTGATCTGTGTCTAGCTTACAAGACAGTCTCTAGCTCAGCCCTGATACAAATGTTACACATTTGTAAATCAAACTGAATGAGGGTCACTCATTCCAGGGATCTTAACCTAGACTCTGACATGAACAAATAATGCTGGAGAGATAGATATGTCTCTCAGAGACTTCTCTGGAACAAGCTTCCCATTCATGTAAAGCAAAGTCCCTCACTGACTAGATAAATGGATGGGTAATCGTAAATTCACTCCTGGGGTGGCACCCATTTCTCTCATTGAAAAATGCAGTCAGTATTAGATACCATAACATAAGCTCATATCTCTGTGAACTTTGTTCATTGAGCTATTAATAATTGGGAAACTCAAGATAAATATGGCTAGGCTTGTAAGGGCTCGTAGGCCGTTAGCCTAGTAATCTCCTGTGAACCAATGAGCCTGTGAGGTAATAAACCTTTTCATTAAAACAAAACCTCTCTAAATAATGCTTGAAAATTTGTAAATCAAACTCACGAAGAGAAGACAAGCATTTGGGGCAAAATGTAAAACTAACAAAATAAGTAATTGCTCAACATCAGCATAGCTTAACTTTTAGAAATTCTGTGTGTAAGAGTAATTTGAAACTGCAGGCAGAAAAACAGAGTTAGGCAAGGATAACCAATTAAATGCATTACAAAGAGCCTGAAGTGTGTGAAACAGCATCAGAAATGTATTAAATGTATGAATGTAAAGTTTGAAAATATGCAAACTCTATGACCCTACACAAGGGAACATCACAAAAAGACGTGGAAAATGTAAAACTTACGTTAACATTATTACATTAAGCACATAAAAGTAACACCTTGAAGTGACATATCTTTCCTCAGGCAAAAGGTATAGGCAAACATCATTTGTCAGCTGAGACATATTACCTGGGAAATTCCTGTTTGTAAGCAGTTCTGTAACATACCTTCATCTAACGAACTACATGTCAGTTGTACCCAGTGCAACTTTTCTGTGAGTCCCGTGTCTGCTTCTGATATGATAGTGTATATTATTTCTGATGAATTCTTTTCTAACTGCATATTCTTGGCAGACATTTTATTCTGCAATCTAACACAGCAATTTGTGCTTTGTGCCTGTGAATATTTAAGTAGCATAAAATGGGAGGACACAGAAAGCCATACCCAGATGTGCTTAAAGCAAGAAATGCCAGCTTTTATTTCACTGTGAAGACTAAAAGCAAATAATTTATAATAAAACAGTAATCATTAAATCAGTTCTCATAAGTCTGCTCATGTTATATGACCACTGCTGAAACAGAAACGTTTAAACTGACTTGAAGGATTCAGTTATTTAACAGTCATGAAGAGGGTAGTAGAATGACACTGAATCTCTACCAAACCACTGCAGGAGGAGTAGGTGTGCAGTTTGATAGGTGCATATGACTGGGGTAGGTCTATACTCGAGGTAGTACTTCATATTCCAAACACATAGGGGCATGTAAGCCATGACCCACAGTAAAAGGGGCTGAACCCTCTTGATAAGTAATCAGTGCACAACGGTGAATGCAGAAGAAGCACATTTCTATCTAGTCACCATTGTGATAAACATGCAGTCTGCTCAAACCAAATGAAAATATTTCAAATTTTTCCAGCCAGCCGAAGGTATAATGCATTAAAATAGGTCAGCTTATATGGAGCAACATCAGAAGTTCACCCAGAGGGACTAGTTATTCCACATCTGTGAGGTTCTCAGATGGATAACATGAATATAGTTATGGAGGATGCCTAATGTTAATGTTAGCTACTTATCAAATATAATGCTATGATTGTATAATCAGTCTACCAGGAGAAGAAGCATTCCATCAAGGCTCACTATCACACCAGTCTGCTTTGTAGAGCAGGAGCCATGGTTAAACATCTTGTCAAGGAGTAAACATAACTGAGTATTGTGCCTGGAAGTAAAAAAGGTTCACCTCATGATGACTTATGACATCTTCAAGTGGCAGTGTTTAAACTACACATAACCTAGGTGACAACATTGAACAATGAGGCACCTATACGGTGGAAACACTGAACAATGAGGCACCTATACAGCGGAAACACTGAACAATGAGGTACCTATATGGCGGAAACACTGAACAATGAGGCACCTAAATGGCAGAAACACTGAACAATGAGGCACCTATACGGTGGAAACACTGAACAATGAGGCACCTATACGGCGGAAACACTGAACAATGAGGCACCTATACGGCGGAAACACTGAACAATGAGGCACCTATATAGCAGAAACACTGAACAATGAGGCACCTATACAGCGGAAACACTGAACAATGAGGCACCTATACGGCGGAAACACTGAACAATGAAGCATCTATACGGCGGAGATGTGAAGGAAGAAAATAACATTGCACGGCCATCCTGATGGAACCTCTGGTCTGAAGAAAAGCACATGAATCCAGAAGGTCTCTTTTATGTGTTTATTGTGAACACAGATGACACCCAGTTACACTATCATCATCATCAGCCCCCTTTTTCCCATTTTTCTACATGAGGTCGGGGTATCATGTTAACCGTTGCCAACTCTCTTGATTCAGTGCCACATTCCTGCCTTCTTCAACACTCATACCTGACTGTCGCAGATCTTCTTTCATACAATCCCTCCACCTCTTTGCTGGACATTCTCGCTTCCTCTTACCTTCTTCCTGTCTGTCCCAAATCTTCCTCACCAGTGATTTGGTGAGAAAGACACCCAATTACATGTTATAGTCTAATGTCAAATGTTGTTTGAGGTCAGGCATGTTCAATATGTAAGTAGCTCTATTACCTTTGCCAGAAGGAGTTTACCCTCACCTTGACCTGTCTTTGTGCTGTGCCTTTGTATAAAAAAGATTTCATAAAGGTCATGGTTCATAAGGAATGTTTGCAGTTTTCTAGTGAGCACTATATGTTTAATCTTAATAACTGTCCAAGAAGAATATATATGAATGGAAACAGAGAGGAATTATTTAAAACATGTAATACTGGATAAGAACAATAAGAAATAAAAAATAAAAAAGTTAGTTACTGAGTGATATTTAACACACTATACACAGTTTTTAAGAAATTATATAAAACAGTCATCATGTCCTTCCTGTTTTTTATTCACATCCTATACTGCCCTGTTGGTACAGGGAACAGGGAGAGTGTGTCATGAGGGTAGGGGCTCAAATAAACAGCTAATTCCTGATCGCCTTCCTCATGAGGGTGAGAGGGTTTGAGGAATTCCACTCCATGTGTGACCTCTAGCATTTGCTAGGAGTCAGCTCCAGAAATATGTGATCTTGGAGTAGCAGATAGCAAGACTCTTATCAGAGTAGCACAGAGGAAGTTTGCACACTTAATTCCTATATGAATTTCCACTGCATGCCTTGTACAAACTCCTAGAAAGAATGAGTGGGGTGAACCTTAATATGAACCTTAGCCTTTAGTAGAAAGAGAGAGGCTTATGACCAACAGTAAATATAGAAGACAGTCATTGGTAATATCCACTACCTAAAATAAATTCACATTTAGATTCAATTAGGTATCAGGACTTTTTAAGCAATAATACTGAATGTAATGCCAAGAAGAGAAATATGTTTTGGGTTATCCATTCTGCTGAACAGCTATTGTATTTTTGCTGTTGTTGAACAGGTCATATTTTAAACAATTGTTAATACATCCTTCTTAAACAGTCTTGCAGCTACAGATATGGATTTCCTTTCCTACGGAGGTATTTAAAGGAGGCCCACAATCCTACTTAGTTGACATAAATTAAAATGGGCTGAGACCCATACAGAAGCTGCTTCTCCCACTGCAGGGCTGTGTTAAGCATTTGTGTTTCATATTGCATAATACAGCATGAATAATTCAAACAAATCCCACCATGTAACAGTTTGGTATGAAGTCCCTTAAGCTACACTTGCTGCAATGAATTACAGAACTGACATGTCAAGTTATCACCACTTCAGATGCATTTCAGAAACCTGCATCATTATGCAAATAATTTTTATAGTACTTGGTCACCATAATATGGTTGGGCCCAGTGGTAAGCGAAATATTATTTGTAGCACTGCTGTTGGGATAGGTGGTTTTGAGAAAGCAGTTGGAGGTGTGGCTGGCCCCCTTCCTGCAAGAAAATAGTGAAGTGATAAAAAGCATTACTGAGGATGTAAGAGAAGGACAGGTTACATACAAGTTACTGCACTATCTCAGTACAAGCCACAGTATTACAGTCTGCATCCAGCCACAGTGATGCATAGCACATTGGCTAACAGTTGCTACATTATAGCTTAATACATTGTTGACTTGCATTCCATTGTGAAATACTTTCATCCACATCACAAATGTGCATTCATCGCTTGTACTTAGTGCACTGTGCAGTAGTATTCTTATTCTTACATAGCACAAATAAGCACAAGTCTCTTGTACCTATTTGCACTGTGCAGTAAGGTCTGTCATACTTTTTTTAACAGCACACATATGCGTCCATCCCTTACACATACCTGTACTATGCAGCATGATTTACAGCATCACATTCATGAACTAAACCAACTGTGACATTCCAAACACTACTACTTGATACAGATACCCATAAGGAGCTTATACCTATTTGCAGCGTGAAGGTATTTTTCGTGAATCTAAATTTTGAGGTTTATTTGATATAATCTATTCTGTTCATTCATTCATTCATTCATTCATTCATTCATTCATTCATTCATTCATTCAATTTCCAGTTCCCAAATAATACTTTAAAGGGGCACTGAGGACCTAGAGGCCATCTTGAAAAACACTGAGCAAAAAGTTGGAATCATTCCAGGACAGCATGGCACTCCATATGACTCTGTCCCCTCATATTTGTAATTAAAGTGTATTTCATTTTAATACGTGCATTTTACTGCAAAAAGTGTCTTGTACCTTTGCTTAAGGCATGTTACATAAGTTTGTCATGCCTTGTTATGCCACGTACGTGATTTTATATGAAGAAAATTCTTCATGAATTTATGCTTGAATTGTAATATGTACTCTCATTAAAGCCATTAGAAGTGTCTGTCTTAAGAGCTACCTAGCAACTGATGACTGAAGATTAATTTAGTCTTCCAACAGAACTGTTGGTGGCATAGAACAAAATTCTTATTTTATAGGTTCATACTAGGCTATCTGCCCTAGGGCATTTATAAGCCTAGCCAGAGTGTGTGTGGCTTTCGCCACCCTTGGAATGATAATACTGTGCCCATTTAGGGTTCATAAACATGCCTTTATTTTGCACTGTACTATTTGTTTTTGATATTACTAGATGGCAATTAAAACATGCATTCAGAAATCTTATTCAAATTTCCTCTTTAATTCATATTAGTAATAGTTCTACCTACTTAAGTAGGAGTGATAAATACTACACAGCAACTTTGTGTTCAAGTTCGTGAAACTGAACTTCTAATAAGATGGTCTGTGTTCCTTTTGCCATCTAGTGGTGAGAGCCATAAATTATATAAATGTCGAGGGATATTTTTTGTCGGCAATTGAAATATACCACACCTCTCACGTCAGGACTGACTTTTCTTCAGTAAAAATAAAGGTAAGCAGTGGATCTTGGTTATTAAAATGGGTAAATCAAGAACTTCATAGACTGATGGTTGTTAAAAAGATGCAGTTTAAAAGCATTATGTTCCATTTATGTTTATTTATGTTACACTTTATTCACTGATATATATGTAGCAAAACAGTTTTATTCAGAAAGGCTCACCATTCAGAACAGTAATTATAGTATGTGCACTCCTAAAGTAAGCACCGGAAAAATAGCTAAATACAGTAAAGCTTCATTAGTTTTATGAGCAGAGATAATGATTAACTTGTTGGAAAAGTCAGACATTGCTGTAGATACCATGTTGTTGTTGTTGTGTCTTTTGGCTTATCCCAGTTAGGGGTCGCCACATTGGAACTCCGGTCCGCTAATGTTTGGTAGTGGATTTTTACGTGCCAAGTTACCAGCCCTGACGCACAACCTTCAACGGAGACACGCCCATTCACATATGCCTCCACACAGAAGACGCTCTAGCTGAGAATCGAACGTGACAACGTCTTGCTGTGAGGCGACAATGCTACCGCAGCACCACTGCTGTAGATACCATAATGAAGGACAATATGATACAGTAAAAGAAGGACTCATTTTTGTTCCAGACTACTTTCATATATCATGTTAAAACATTTGGGCTATTCTTTTTTCCCCAAGAAAAGTTTAGAAATATTGAAAGGGAACTGTTACTGTAGGAGAACAGATACATGACTGTAGAAAGATGGTAGGTGAGACAATAAAGAGAAGTGATAACATAGCTACTATTCCAAAGCCCAACATTACAAAATATGCAACGGCAAGTAACACTGAAAACTCTGGTAATATTAGCACTAGCAAAATACTTATGCCTAAGACAGCATTGCAGTAAATGGTCCAGTGTTTAATTAGGATCATTTCTCCCATGAAGTAGTAGAGGTCTGTCTCTTGTATGGGAGATGCAGTAATCAAACGTATCAAAGACAAGGACAATGATATTTCCACAAAATTATTTTATACAAATGCCAGTTAACTAGGATATAAGTGAGGGCATAACTACAAACACTCATTCTATTTCTTTTTTTTTTTAGTATCGTCAATATTCTGAACATTTTAAAATGTCTGGATTTTTTTTTATTATATTTGAAAATCAGTTGCTGCCATTTCTACTAAAAAGTCACACACACAAAGTTTAGGAGAACTAAGCCACAGATTCATAGGTAGTTACTAGGCTCATTGTCTAGGTGATCATTTACAATATGAGACAGTTATTCCAGTAGAATTATTTATTAGCCACCCCAATCAAGGAGAGCTATACCACAAACCTCAGGGGTGAATATGGGATTTCCTATCCACTTGTCAATTTAATATTTAAAGGTAGCTAGAGAGTTACTTTGTTTGATATCTGATGAAGTATCTTCCAAAATATGTAAATGCATTATTTTAGATATCTTTCATGCCAGCAGATCCTGTTTATACACTAATGAAGTCTGGTGTTTTTTGTTGTTTTTTGTTTTTTTAATAAGGGTATTTTGTGGAGAGGCCAATGAAGATCCCAAAGAGCAGGATATTCAAAGCCTGGAAGATCAGGTAGAGATTACCGTGCAAGATCCTGTACAAGGCATAGTATACTGCAAGGGCTTTTAGTTTGTCTGCGCAGGTCAGGGGAGCCTAGTCTAAACATGGTCTTAGTTAGGAATCTCTGAAGTGTTTGTTTGGAGAGATATAGGCCAAGGAGGGCATTGTATGCAATGACAGGCCTAATTAGGGATATGTAGAGAAGAACTACAACATTGCATTTGTTTTAAGGTAGATGCCTTTATACAATATGAACTAGAGATGTTTGACTTCCCAAATATAACAACACTACATTTTTGCCACTGAGTTTGGGCCTTTCTCTGGCAAGCCCTTGTTGGAATACATGAGTTCAGTAGGGGAGTTTACAGTAGCATCCAGTCTACAGTCATCAGCAAGCTTGGTAAGACACAGCCTTTGTTATTTCTGCTTTTACAGCTGAGATGTACATGCTGATGCCAAAGAGTAGGAGAGGGCCTAGGGGTGAACAGTATGGGGTACCATCTCTGACATGTATGAAGGAGATGCCATCAAATTTAACAGCATGGGTTCTAACAATGAAAGTTAGCTATCTAACAGACAACACAGGAGTTAAGTTTTACTTGACTGAACTTGTCAATAATATCCATACCTCTCAACCTCTTAGTGCAAGAAATCTGGACAAAGCCTGACAAAATGGGGGGACAAAGGCCCAAAAATAAACTAGAAGATATTAAAGCTGTTTTAAACAAACATTTGATACATTTTTTTGTGGACAGGACTTCCAGCTTTATTTCTACAGCTATTTGGTACACAGTGTTAGCCTTGGTGATTCTTCTGTTGTAGTTTACTGTTCTTGCTCTCTTCATTCGGCAGTTTCACCTCAGCAGTGGGAAGATTTACCATATTCTGTTTTTTGCTACTTCACCACTGCAGATGGCTAACAAATCGACTACAACTAGGAACAAAGGCAACCTTGCCAATATAGACTTCATTCATGGTAAGAGTGTTGGCAATGTAGAGACCAGCTTGAATCCATTACTGAGTCTACAGTTTGATTCAAAAGATGCAAACGTGGCCAATAATATATCTGAAGGAGTAGACAATTCTAATTTTGATACAATTCTTAACGATACTGAGACTGTAGCATTCAAGTTAAAAAGACTAACTTGGCAGCGATACCATCTAGAAGCATGCCTATATCATCAAGTGATACCCAGGGGCATGCGCGTTAAGTGCATGCCCAGCTATGGTAATCAGCATCCTGCATTGATAACAAGCTGGCAAGCTCTTCATTCGGCAGTTTCACCTCAGCAGTGGGAAGATTTATCATATTATATTATATAAGGCCCAAAAATAGGGACATATTTTAAATATTGATGTTATAAACTGAAAAAAGTTGCTAGAATAACAGGGTTTCTTTCAACATACATTTTCTGAAGAATATGAAGTTTGAAACTCACATGGATATCATTATTTAGTGACTTCAATCTTCAGATCACCCTAGTAATTTACCAAAAAAACACAAATCGTATGAGAAACAGACCAAAAATAAGATCCAAAATTCTGGGCATTCTGCGAAAATATGGACAATTGAGGTGATATCTACTTGAGAAATTATGTCAAAGGCCTTGACCAGCTTCATATAGGCAATGTGAATATACAACACTCATCCAGAGCCTTAATAAACCTTTCAAGGAAATAGAGAAGATTGAGCAGATATGGTTTGCCTTTCATGAAGCCAAATTGTTTTGGATCAATTATTAAACCTGCCCCATTGCTAATGAGCTTAATCATGATGTGTTCCCTGATCTTACAGAAGACACTGGTGAGACTTTTGGTCTGTGATTACCAAAATGTGTGATGGGGCCACTTTTATACAGTGGTACCACTACAGCAGTTTTCCAGCAATCTGGGAACTGGATGCAACCAGCAGACAGATATATGTTGAGCAAGCTCATAAGATATACTATAGTCTGTAATTAACAGAGGCAGCTGGAGAAGTTAGAAGGATCCATGGAGCTAATGTATTTAGTTTTAGACAGTATGGATAGGACCTGTTCTAGGGTGAGTTTGAGAGGAAGGGTAGCTAAGGAATGATGGGGGGAACAGGGGTCTGAGTAGGAGAAGAGAAGTTACATTTATTGGCTTGAATGAAGCTGGTGCTTTGTGAAAATAATAAATGATACCACTGGATATCTGCTCAAAGTAGTACAGGGTATTACATTTCAGCTTCTAAATATGATTAAAGTAGGTCTTGTCATTGCCTTTGGTTGTGGTGGCAACCTTAGGCTCAAAGTCATCCTTTTACTTTCTAGTGGTGCACTTAATTTTTTTACTACCCATTTTAAGTTCTTTTATGCTGCGGAGTGGGATATTTTTTATAAATAGTGATCAGTTTCTTTCTCTTGCAATAACATTTGCTGATGTGAAAATTCCACCACGAGTTTAGGTTTGAACTTAACAGCTGTAATTATGATGGGAGAGAATTGATACTTCGGTATAGCTATTTAAAGGGGAGCTTATTTCAGAGGCATATCCAGTGGCATTGTTACGGAGAGGGGGTCATTTGGAACATAGACCTCCTCCTTATAGTTTTTCATATTATCAGTAAATTATGTATAATGAGCTTTAGATCAGTCCCTAGATATAGTTGACCTCTTGGGGTCTGTGGCACTGGATGTAAGGGAGAAGAAAACTGCATGACGGATGAACTTTACCAAGAAGACAGAGATGCTTATGAGAGTACAGGAAGGGTATATCGTGGAAAGGACAATTTCAAAAATCTTTGCACCTCCCATGGAAAAGGCTATTTTGGTCTTGTGAACTGGCATTTACAAAATCTAAAACTCTCTGTGCATATTTATTATTAGCTGTGTATGTTTGCCAGATGATTCCCACTACTAGCAGTCGGCTTGCAGATGTATTGACAGATATTACGTTGTTTACTAGGAATGTTATGTTAAAATATCAATATGGTAATTATAGTAACAACAAAACTCAAAGATTTAAAAAATTAAGTGAATATGTACCACAAAATCATTCTTTGGTTGAAACATTTTATAAAATAGTAGAAGATGATATCTATGAGAAATTCAACAGAAATAACTCTAATGAATTACCTTCTAAAACAACTTATAATAATATGACATATAATGAAAGAAAGCCCTAGAGAGATTAAGACAAGATGACACTATTGTATTTAGACCAGCAGATAAAGGGGGACCACTGGTGGTCATGGATAAAATACATTATCATAATACAATGTTAGACATGCTTGGTGACAATAACTATTATAGTATAATAACAAAACAAGATCTAGATAGAATTAAGTTAAATATGTACAACATGATATCTGATTTAGTAAATAGTTATATCATAGATGCAGATCTAGCTAGGTTTTTACAAGTTGAATATCCGGTGATACCAAGTATCCAAGGAATACCTAAAATACAAAAACATAGCACCAACCCACCGATGAGACCTATTATTGCAGGTGGTGCATGGAGCACTGAGCCACTTTCATTGTATGTTGAAAAACATTTAAGACCAATATTAGACAAGAATATATATATCCTCAAGGACACAAAACAATTCTTATTAGATTTATACCAGTTCTTTAATCAAACAGTAATGAAATCTAATATGTTATTTGTTACTCTGGATGTCCAATCACTTTTTACAGTTATTCCCAATGTGACAGGAGTAGTTACCATTCAGAAGTATTTAACTAAGTACAGCCAATACAAAGACCATAAAATAGACCTTATTACCATGTTTTTGGAAGTAATATTAGAAAACAATGTCTTTGTTTATGATGATAGCCATGCCATCACGTTGCAAGTATATGTTATGGGCACTTCATGTGCCAATAGCTACGCCAACATGTTTTTAGCAATGTGTGAAGAAGAAGAACTCTTTCAAAATGTACATCACTGTAAACATATTCCATTCTACAGACAATTTGTTGATGATATCTTTTTTATATGAGAAGGAAGTCAAGAACTACTTGGTTATATAGATACAATGAACCACATGACTACATATTTAAGATTTACCTCAGAGTACTCAGATACTAGAATTGAATACTTGGATGTATTTATAGAGAGGGTAATGGATAACTATGTTAACACTGGAGTGCATTGAAAAGCATGCTATAGAAATACGCTCTTACATAAACGCAGCATGCACCCCTCTTATATATTTAATAACATCATTAAAGGACAAAGCATGAGAATATCTCAACTGATTGCAACAGAGGAAGGATACCAAGAGGAAATCAATAAGTTTAAATATAGACTTCTACAACGAGGTTATAAAGAGACAGAGATATACAAGGGACTACAAGACATTGAACAACTGAGATAAAGTACAAACCTTCAATCAGAAGGAAAATAGTGTAATACAGTTAAAAATACCTATGTATTACACCAATGACTATAACGATATAATGGACATTACTGATAGACATTGGCGTATACTTACAAGTGATGAAGAGTTAAGGCAAATAGTAGGTGAGAAGCCTAGATTTCAATTCAAGAATAAACCTAACCTTAAAAGGCTTCTATGCCATCCAGTAACTAATGCCATTAACTCGATTCACATAGGCACATATTGCTGTGTGAAATGCAATTTTTGTATATATATATATTGAAACAGGAAACACTTTCATACACCCAATTACTAGAAAATATTATCAATTTCAGGTATCTACAAATTGTAATACTGACCATGTGGTATATTTAGCTATTTGTCAGAAATGTCAATCATTCTATGTCGGCAAAACTGATAGGATGCTTCGGAATAGAATAAGAGAACATTTATATGCCATAAGGATAGGTTACACTATTAAAGCCCTTGACAAACATGTTATGACACAAGGACCAGAACACACTTTTAAATTTATGGTTATTGATCATACAGTCCTCACAATAAGAGAGGGCAATATTTGTAATAATACTGAGAGGAAGGAAGTTAATTGGATAATAAGATTAAGAGCTGATAAAGGGAAGGGCTTGAATGAAAGAGCCTCTATTAAACCTATATTTAAAGCTAGACGTCCAACCATTAAATGACCATATTGTGACAAACTCTACCAAGCACTTTATTAATGTAGGTTCGTTGCTTTTCATACATCACCCTATAACATCTTTAGAATTATTTGAGAACAATCATATAAATATTAATATAGATGTTTGTAAACTTGGCTAACTAGTCACTTTGATTTGTTATATAATTTGTAAGAGCATAGGAGTTGGACCAGGCGCATATGAAGTCTATCCCTTAGTATTTATTTGAAAGCACTACCTGATGTGAAATTTAGGAATATATAGTGACAACTTTTTCGGCAGAGGTATCTAGCCCTGCTTAGACTTGGAGTAACGATTTATGGTAATTTCTGGCTTTATGGTAGCCTTATATTCAAGATGGGTGCCCAGTCTGAGTCCGCTATTTTACAGCTGTTTCTGTAGGACGTATGCAGAGCATTGTCACTTTGTACTTGTCACTGTGGCAGAGTTGTGTACGGTCAGCTAGCCGAGACCATGATTGCTGGTTGAACCATAATTGAGATCCCTCAGTTGTGTATTGGTTTGGGGCAGTTGACCATGCTGTTAATGCATGTGTTTAGGGTGAGGAGTATATAGTGTCTTGTTGCCTGTGGTCTGTGATAGGATGGTATACTAGTTTTGTAGATACGCATAGGGGACTGGTGACTTTTAGTAGTTTGGAGTACCGCATTCCTTTGGCATGGAGACATTGGTCCTTGAATTGCGTCTACTATTTGAATGGTGAAAGGGGCTCATTTTAAGCCTGCATTTCGTTAGTGTTTCATAGTTATAATATACGCAATTAGTGATATTGCTATAATTTATTTATTTATTTATATACATGTCTTTATTTAATAGTCTATATGTGAATTTCACCTAAATTATTTTAAATTAACAACCAGAGTGCTTATACATTCGGTCGATTAAACATGGATCATTAATAATGTAAAACTTTTGGTTGTGAATTCACGCTAATGAGAGGTCTCTATGGTAAGTTTAGGATTGAAGCAAATTTTAGTTCATTTTATGTAAAATGAACTAGTTGAGTGTATGAAAACATCTGTCTCTCTCACACGGTTGTAATGCCTTGAATAATAGTGATATCAATGTATGTATTCATCTGTTTGAAAACACTAGGTAAAGATTTGAAAATAACATGCTTTATTTAAATCTATGTTATTGACCTAATGTCATAGATTTTAGGTATTTATGATTAGAACGTCACGAGATATATAATTTGTAATTGAAAATGATGACTGTTGTCATCTAATTACATATATTTATAACAAATGCATTTATCAGTTTTCATAGGTGGACTGCTTCTTTAATAAGTTTAGCAAGTAGCAGGATTAGTAGTCAGTAAATAAGATTTGTTTTTATGAATTGTAGAATGTTACAAAAAGTTACAAGCATGATAATATTTAGTTTTTATTTAACAAAGTAGCGCTTTAGTATTTTTATGGAAAGTGAGTTGAATATCACCTTAAAAGTGGGATTGATCAATAGACTTAGACATGTGATGTATATATAAGGCTGAATAAGAATTTTAAATTTTAACGGTCTGATGAAGCTTATGTGAAAGCACTTACCTTTTGTATACAATAAAAATCAGATTTTAATTTATGAAAACGAACGTTTTAGTCTGCATTGTGGATAATTCATGCCAGATTTACTGATCAGCCTTGGTTACCTCTTAGCCGTGTTATTTGGACTTATTGCTTTTATACTAATTTTGAGCCGAGGGGTATTCACTGCGTTGGAAATGCTAATTTATTTCTTTATTGTGCATATACTAGTTATAAATACCATTACACTACATTATTAAGTAAATACTATTCAGAGAGAAATCCAAGGAAACCATTACACAGAAAGTTTTAAAAGACAGGTACAACTGTTAAATGTTACAGTATAAAGTAATTGTCCACCATTACTACACACAACAGAGTTTAAAAGGCTGACACCACTTAGAATGTGTAGGAGAGAAAGGGTCAAATAGGAAACATTACTTTACTAACCGGAAAATCACTCTACAGAGATATGAAAAATTGTAAAAAAACTCCCTTACTTTAGTCCAGGCAGTCAGCACAGGGAGGTGCTGCTCATTGATAAGAGAAACATGAAACAGACTGTGCTTTCCAAAGAAATAGTGATCCAGCTATTGGGTATGACTTGGCTACTATCTGCACTAATACAGGACAGCTGTGTCCAATGCAGCTTAGTGCATGGCAACACCAAGCCGTATAACAGCTGCAAACTTAAACTTGAAAGATGTCCCACAGAAACATCTGCAGTTAATCAGTGGCAGACAATGAACTTGCCCTCTCCAGAAATGTCTAGGAATTAATAGTCTCCACCACTTTTGTCAACAGCAGCAGCAGTGCAGCCAATCCCAAGCAATTCAGATACCTACAGCAGTTCTGATAGGTATACCAAGGTCTTGGGTGATATTCCTGGTACAGCAGGGGTCTGATAATAGTCTCTTCTTTCTTCTCAGTCTCCTTCTTCTGGAATCACTGCTCAATGAGGTCCACAGCTCAGCATGACAGAGCAGTGGGTTATGCAGCAGCCTCAAATTTAAACATGAAAATAGTTCCCACTGAAACGGAAACAGACAAGTCAGTGGTATGCAATAAGCAGTGACACTCTCCACAGATGCCCAGGATTTAATGGATTCCACTCCTTCTCTCACCAGGAGCAGTAGTGGCAGCAATCTTAAATGATTCAAGGGAGTGAAACAAATCTCAAAAGGATACCATGATCTTTAGTGTCAGCCAAGGTATTACAGATGTCTTGTAGCTACTTCTCTCTCTCTCTCTCTCTCCTTCTCAGTGCTGGTATGAAGTTTGTAACAGTTCCAATTATAAACCTGACACATTAATGTTGAAAGAGAAACAGCTGGTCAGTGGTATTCACCTTCCCTCTTCACAAGTGTCCAGGTAGGTATTCATGGCTTCTACCCCTTTTGTCACAATAAGCTGCAGTGACACCAGCCCCATATCATTCATGTGAGTACAGATGTTCTTATAAATACACCACAGGTTTTTGACTTTTCTCAGATGTTGCACAGGTTAGGTAGTAGCTTCCTTGTTCACTCCTTCTCTTGGATGCATATTTATGTGCAGTCTGAGCTCAGCACAATACAAGGCTGTTTCTCTGCTCTTCATTTCAGAAACACTAAATTTCCTGCAGTTAAATAATGCAACATAAAATGTTTGCTAACTTCCCGTAACAAAGAACCTTTTTTAAAACTCCAAGAAAAACAAATTTAAAGTAAAATAACACATTTAAACTAAAACAGCACTGCAATAAAACAAGAACAAATGACAAAATGACACAGAATACATACCATAAACTGTCAAACACTTTTACTTGGGAGCGCTGATAGTAATACTTTATCAATATATAAACACATTCATGTTATTCATTCAACAACAAAAATTATAATTTATTTATTACAACATAAATCTGAGTAGTTAAAATTAAATTAAACCATTGTGTGATGATATGTGATTTAAGAGTCTGACACAGGTGAAATTCTACAAATGTTGTTATTATTGATATAAACAAATATTTATAACTGGATTTCAAAAGTATCAGTGCAGAAAAACAGGTTTCATCCACTGAGAGTGTAAGCATTAATCCAAACTGGAAAATCAGGAAGATTCAATATTCCAGACAATCACAAACTAATAAAAAAACACTGGAACAGTCAAGAGCAAGGGTGGACAAAAGTTTTAGAGACTTCTTCAGAAAAAGCAAATACATAAAAATCACTTACACATTAGGTTTTAATGTTTCAGTGAACCAATAAAAACCACTAAACAATTATGACATCATAATGACTAATAAAATAATTTAAAACTACACTCTGATAATAATAAGCCAGGTGTATTATTTACTTAAATACACGCTACGATTTAAAAAAAAATGTACGTTCACAACATCATTTAAACCAGGTTCCTGGTCTGAATTTAACCTAATCCGCCGCATGGCTTCCTTTTGCCCCAATTCTGTTTTGCAATCCCCACCCAAGTCATAAGCCTTCTGTTCCAACACTGAAAACAAAAACTTGTTGTATTGAGGGCATATCAAGGTGTGTTTGTAAAAGGTGTTCTTGACAGCTTTCTTTTTTTATGTCATAATAATGTTCCCTGATTCTTACACCTAGTGTTCGGGTGGTCATCCCAATGTAAAAAGCAGAAACAAACCCCCTATATACACTAACCCTTTGGTTTTACAATTAAAGTGACCAAGAACTTTAATTGTGTATGGTAAATGTGCCAAATAAATATATGGCACTTCTAAAATGTACCTGCACATATTTCAGCTGCCACATTTGTACATACCCATTGGCCTGTTAATATTATTAGGTCCATTTCCTGATGATACTTTATCTTTTTCCAACAGGAATTTTAAATTATGATGATTCTTGTACACAAATTGTGGTCTAGGGCCAACTATTGTGTAAAGGTCTTGGTTTCCTTCTAATATTTTCAATTCTCCTTTATAATGTTCTTAATAAGTAGAGACTCTACTGTCATATTTAAGTTACAATAAACTTCTCTTTCTGTTCCAGTATTCCTATTATGAATATTAACTGTACTGATAAATGGAACAATAAGTATCTGAGGATAATATGTCATTCTTCTTTTGATAACAAACCCTGCTGTTTTCCTCAACTGTTCTTCATTATACCCCCTGTCCAAAAATAACCGTGATAAATTCCACTTTATCTAAGAAAAGTGAATCTTCACTGGTCATGTGGCTTGCTCTAGTGAACTCCCCCTTGGATATGTTATTCTTCATGAATGGTGGATGTAAACTGGTGTAGTGTAAATAACTGTTGGTGAAGGCATTTTTGCAGTGTATTCTACTGCAAAAAGTCTTGTTTAAGATATCCAATTCCATGCTGACATCCAAAAAATGAACCCTCAAACCAACATCCCCTAAGGTAAACCTTAGAAAATCAGGCTCATGGTTTAAACCACTAACAAACTCATTAACTTTTTCTGATTCACCCTCAATAATGAAAAATAAATCATCTACAAATCTTTTGGAAAACTTTATATGATACTGATTAAGGAAATTTTTCAAAACCAGATGTTTCCACCATTCCATGACCATATTGGCAAAAGAGGAGGCCGCTGGAGACCCCATAGCGACCCCCCTAATTTGTCTAAAATTGTTTTTGTTAAACGTGAAATAGTTGTTGTTTAACAACATGTCTATCAGTTCACAACAAAAGTTGCACTGATCATTAGAAAAGTCAGAAAACTGTATCAAAAATTGTCTATCTATATGTCATGTGGGATACAACATCCACAGTAAACATGATGTATTTTCCTGTATCAAAAACTGTGTTTTCATTGAAGTTCCTAAAGTGGTTCAAAAAATCCTATGAGTCTTTCAAGTAAAAATCTAACTTGGACACCAAAGGATTTTAAAAAGAATCAACCATTAATGAAATACCCTTTGTGATATAATTTGGGGCTGACACAATGGGTCTAAAGGGGAGATGGATTTGATTTTTGTAAACCTTAGGTATTCCGAACAGGACCCTAGCCTGGGTTTGTCAATATTTCAAAAGTCATAGGTGGTCTTGTCTAAGTTACCATTCATAAAATTATCAAACAAAAAAAGCATAAATTCTCCTATAACTACCATGAACTACATTCAAGTTGATTGTTCATATTCTTGATTATTATTTAACATATTCCCAATTTTATTGACATAACTGTCCTGTTCCATTACCACAAGAGTACCACGCTTGTCACTTTTTATAATTCTTATTTTATCGTTAGTGATTAATTCATTTAAAGCACATTTTTCTTTTCTAGATAGGTTATAATGTATGTACCTAATTTTTAAATTGTCATGATGTAATGCTGCCCTGATCTACCTTTCACAGGTGGCTTCAAATATTTTCAAAGTATGAATCAGCATTGGATTATAACAAGAAGGCTTAATAAAATTACTAAAACAGATTTTAACATCTATTAAAATGTAGTTTAAATTAAACGACCTAACATATTTCTTTAAATTCAACAAGGTACTACTTTTGTCAGCCCTACTGGCTGGTATAGAATGTAACCCCAAGTTTAAAATCTTCAAATGTTTTTTGTTCAAAACAAAGTTTTATAAGGTGACTACATTGTCAGCAACTGTGTATTGCACACCTAACTGTCCATGGAGTAGTCTGAGGTCATCCTGTCTTTCTTCCTCACTATTCTGGTTCTGGGACCCTTCACCTCTTTCTCCAGGTTTAAAAAAACTTTCGGTCTGGCCCCTAGTTCATTAGCATTACTGGAAGGAACAGGGTTCGATGTTTCAGCCTGGAAAGACATTCCTGGTGAGACTTGGTACACAAAATCAGTTATGGAGGTGGAGCTACGGTCATTTCCGGTGTTACCAGTAATATTATTGGCTGTTGGAAGCTTTCTCACCACTCTTTTAAAATGAGAGTAGCCAGATTTGAACTTTTTGTTTTTATAATGACAGTACAGATTTTTATTATTAGTGTTTTTGGCCACTGAATCAGAGACTGATTAAGCAGTGTCATTTTCATAAGCCATTACATCCCTTAATAGCTTAGAACTTTTACACTTAATCACAGTCTCTTCATGCTTTTCAATTTCCTCAGGTATACCATGATTTTCCCTGCGTTCACCAGTTTTACTATGAAAATCTTTCTGAATGCATTGATCAAGTTTAACAATCTGCTCCTTCAACTCAGTCATTGTGCCACAGTTATTTTCAGTTAGTAGTTTCAAGAAATTAATACCTGCATTGTTAAAGAACTCTTTTAAGTCCCAAAAAATGGGTTGGTAGGTTCAACTCAATTCAAACATTTAAAGAACCTCAATCCTTTTGGTACAATTTTTAACTCAATGCATTGTTGGAAATATTTGTTTTGCAAATCTAAACTTTTGTATTTTTTTAAGCAGTCTACTAAGTGTTTCACAGTTTTCCTTATATGACACAAGTTCTGCTGTACTTACAGGTCTTTCAGAAATAGCAAAGGGATCAATTCCATTACTCAAAAAGGACGCAACGTCCGTATAAGCCATGCTATTTGTCTGAAACCCTTCAGAATGGTTGCCTTGTGCAGTCATCAGTTGGACATTGTAATCCACCACTGTTTTGGTGTCCTCATCAGAACTGGAACATCGGAGGTGTTCAATAACCCATTTGGGTAATAACTGCTACAAAGGTTTTTGAATGTCTGACATGCTTTTTAAAAATAAAACCAGTAATCCTTGATCTCCATTACCAGGAGTCGAGTGAACACTCACATCAAGCAGAGTGTCTCCCTTGTTTTTGGCCACAAAGAACCAAAATTTGTCCCAAAAAAGTCAGGATGATTTAATATTCCAGACAATCACAAACTAATAAAAAAACACTGGAACAGCCAAGAGCAAGGGTGGACAAAAGTTTTAGCGTAAACTGATGTTTATTTTCCACTTTCATCAGAGACTTATTCAGAAAAATCAGATACATAAAAATCACTTACACACTAGGTTTAAATGATTCAGTGAACCAATAAAAAATGCTAAACAATTATGACATCATAATGACTTCTTCTTCTTCTTTCGGCTTTTTCCCAGTTAGGGGTTGCCACAGTGGATCACTTTGTCCGCTCATGATTGGCAGTGGAGTTTTTACGGTGTCGAGTTGCCAGCCCGGCGCCCAACCTTCCACA